>NW_021215367.1:0-2304 GCF_002162155.2 Triticum dicoccoides | reverse complement strand
CATATCATGTCACATATTTTGATTACATGTGATGTTTATCTTTTACTTATTTTGCTTAGTTCGACGGTAGCATTATAAGATGATCCCTTATTAAATTTTAAGGTATAAGTATTCTCCCCAAGTATGCAATGTTGCGAAAGTTCTTCGTGCTGAGACACCACGTGATGATCGGGTGTGATAAGCTCTATGTTCAAATACAAGGGGTGCAAGCCAGATTTGCACTCGCAAAAAACTTGGGTTAAACTTGACGAGCCTAGCATATGCAGATATGGCCTCGGAAAACTGGAGACCGAAAGGTCGAGCGTGAATCAAAATGGTAGATATGATGAACATAGTGATGTTCACCATTCAAAACTACTCCTTCTCACGTGATGATCGAACATGGTTTAGCTGATATGGATCACATGATCATTTAGATGACTAGAGGGATGTCTATCTAAGTGGGAGTTCTTAAGTAATATGATTAATTGAACTTTAATTTATCATGAACTTAGTCCTGATAGGATTTTTCAAATTATGTTGTAGATCAATAGCTCGCGTACTAGCTTCCCTATGTTTTTTGTATGTTCCTAGAGAAAACTAAGTTGAAAGATGATAGTAGCAATGATGCGGACTGGGTCCGTGATCTGAGGTGTATCCTCATTTGCTGCACAGAAGAATTATGTCCATGATGCACCGCTAGGTGTCAGGCCTATTGTAGGAGCAGATGCAGACATTATGAACATTTGGCAAGAACAATATGATGACTACTTGATAGTTTAGTGCACCATGCTTTACGACTTAGAACCGGGACTTCAAAAATGTTTTTGAAATGTCACGGAGCATATGAGATGTTCCAAGAGCTGAAATTGGTATTTCAGACTCATGCCCATGTCAAGAGGTATAAGACATCTGACAAGTACTTTGCCTAAAAGATGGAGGAGAATTGCTCAACTAGTGAGCATGTGCTCAGAGTGTCTGGGTACTACAATTACTTGAATCAAGTGGGAGTTAATCTTCTAGATAAGATAGTGATTGACAGAGTTCTCTAGTCGCCATCACCAAGTTATTGGAACTTCGTGATGAACTATAGTATGCAAGGGATGACGAAAATGATTCCCGAGCTCTTCATGATGTTGAAATCGACGAAGGTAGAAATCAAGAAAGAGCATCAAGTGTTGATCATTAAACAAAACCACTAGTTTCAAGAAAAGGACAAAGGGAAAGAAAGGGAACTTCAAGAAGAATGGCCCCCCTTTCCTTCTCCTTCTCCCTCCTTTCCTTCTCCTTCTCCCTCCTTACCTTCTTCCCCACTCCGAATTGGACAAGGGGTGGGGGCGCAGCCCCCCCCCTCCCCTCCTTCCTTCTCCTTCTCCCTCCTTTCCTTCTTCTCCACTCCGAAAAGGAAAGGGAATCCTACTAGGACATGGGAGTCCTAGTAGGACTCCCTACACTTGGCGCGCCCCTAGGAGGGCCGGCCTCTCTCCCTCCCAACTTTATAAACGTGGGGAGGGGGCACCCCAAAGACAAACCAAGCCTTCCCTTAGCCGTGTGCGGTGCCCCCATCCACAGTTACACACCTTGGTCATATCGTTGTAGTGCTTAGGCGAAGCCCTGTGCAGGTAGCATCATCATCACCGTCGCCACGCTATCGTGCTGACGGAACTCACCCTCGGCCTCAACTAGATCAAGAGTACGAGGGACGTCATCGAGCTGAACATGTGCTGAATGCGGAGGTGCCGTACGTTCGGTACTTGGATCGGTTGGATCGCGAAGACGTTCGACTACATCAACCGCGTTATGGAAACGCTTCCGCTTTCGGTCTACAAGTGTACGTGGACACACTGTCCCTCTCGTTGCTATGCATCACCTAGATAGATCTTGCGTGCTCGTAGGAATTTTTTTGAAATTACTGTGTTCCCCAACATTATGATGGCTTAAAAATTAGGAGTCCTAGTTTATAGTATAAAGGGATTGAATGAGGAAGCTTTGTTGTAAAATCGGGTGACCCAATCTTAGCTGGAGACCTCAATTGAACGTGAGGTCTTTAAAATAAGGATGCATAGTGTTATTGAGGATTTTGCCGATCTGGGACACGGCGATTTTGCTCCCCGGGCCATCTTCTACTGTGGATAAACAGTAAAAATAAAATAAAAGTTACATAAAAACTAAAAAAAAATTGGCATGCAAGATGCTTGAATGTGTGATGACTATGCCAAATTTGGCGGTGTTTGAACATTTGTGTAGCTCTCAGCAAATAAAATAATATGTCATGTGAGAAGGTTAAAAAAAGCGCATTCTTCACATTTTATTTTGAAAAAAAAA
>NW_021215366.1:0-1412 GCF_002162155.2 Triticum dicoccoides | reverse complement strand
GTATCGGTATACCGACGATCGAATCTCGGGCAAGTACCATACCGCTAGACAAAGGGAATTGTATACGGGATTGATTGAGTCCTTGACATCGTGGTTCATCCGATGAGATCATCGTGGAACATGTGGGAGCCAACATGGGTATCCAGATCCCGCTGTTGGTTATTGACCGGAGAACATCTCGGTCATGACTACATGTCTCCCGAACCCGTAGGGTCTACACACTTAAGGTTCGATGACGCTAGGGTTATAAAGGAAGTTTGTATGTGGTTACCGAATGTTTTTCGGAGTCCCGGATGAGATCCCGGACGTCACGAGGAGTTCCGGAATGGTCCGGAGGTAAAGATTTATATATAGGAAGTCCTGTTTCGGCCATCGGGACAAGTTTCGGGGTCATCGGTATTGTACCGGGACCACCGGAAGGGTCCCGGGGGCCCACCGGGTGGGGCCACCTGCCCCGGGGCCACATGGGCTGTAGGGGGTGCGCCTTGGCCTACATGGGCCAAGGGCACCAGCCCCAAGAGGCCCATGCGCCTAGGGAACCCTAGAGGGAAGAGTCCTCAAGGGGGAAGGCACCTCCGAGGTGCCTTGGGGAGGATGGACTCCTCCCCCCCTCTTGGCCGCACCCCTTTCTTGGAGTAGGGGGCAAGGCTGCGCCTCCCCCCTCTCCCCTGCCCCTATATATAGTGGAGGGAAGGGAGGGCATCCATACCTGAGCCCTTGGCGCCTCCCTCCCTCCCGTGACACCTCCTCCTCTCCCGTAGGTGCTTGGCGAAGCCCTGCAGGATTGCCACGCTCCTCCACCACCACCACGCCGTTGTGCTGCTGTTGGATGGAGTCTTCCTCAACCTCTCCCTCTCTCCTTGCTGGATCAAGGCGTGGGAGACGTCACCGGGCTGTACGTGTGTTGAACGCGGAGGTGCCGTCCGTTCGGCACTTGATCATCGGTGATCTGAATCACGGCGAGTACGACTCCATCAACCCCGTTCACTTGAACGCTTCCGCTTAGCGATCTACAAGGGTATGTAGATGCACTCCCCTTTCTACTCGTTGCTGGTCTCTCCATAGATAGATCTTGGTGATACGTAGGAATTTTTTTTGAATTTCTGCTACGTTCCCCAACAGATTATCGTTATTTTTTCACCTTCACAGATGATTTAAGCAGATATGGGTATATCTACTTGATGAAACATAAGTCTAAAACATTTGAAAAGTTCAAAGAATTTCAGAGTGAAGTGGAAAATCATCGTAACAAGAAAATAAAGTTTCTACTATCTGATCATGGAGGAGAATATTTGAGTTACGAGTTTGGTCTTCATTTGAAACAATGCGGAATAGTTTCGCAACTCACGCGACCCGGAACACCACAGCGTAATGGTGTGTCTGAACATTGTAACCGCACTTTATTAGATATG
>NW_021215365.1:0-839 GCF_002162155.2 Triticum dicoccoides | reverse complement strand
AAAAAAAAAACAAAATGGGTACTCTAAAAATGCTACTTTCAAAAGCATTTTGGAGCCTGAATTTTTTTTTCACGCCTTACAGGAATGTGATTTCATGATGAATTTTTGCAAGCACTTAGAACTTTTGTCAATGTTTCTCTCAAAAAAAATTGGAATTTTTTGAATTTTTTCGACTTTACTGTTCACCGAGCTCAAATGAGCTCGGGAGCAGAAAGGCACTTTCGCTTTTTTGAATCCAATATACCTAAGAAGTTCACACTACCTTATTTATCTTAGCATGCACACATACCACATCATCAACTCCACTATATTTATTTCTTTTAACGTGCATGCATGAAAATGCTAGCTATACTAATTCCTCAACATGCATACATCCCACTTATTCAAGTCCACTACTTTTATTTCTCTTAACATGCATGAGAGATAGTGCTACTTAATATTTATTTTATAATTATATTTATTCTCATATACAAATCCAAGACAACTAAATCTCATAAAAAAATGCTTGATTAATAAATATTTTTTCATTTTTTCAGTTTTCATTATTTCTTTCTTGGTTTCATTTTTTCAGTTATTTTTTTCATTGTTTCTGTTTCTTTATTTCTTTATTTCCTTGTTTTGTTTTGTTTTCTCTTGGGTTTCATTGTCTTTGTAAACACATTTTAGTATATATCTAATACATTTTTAATGTTTTTCAAAAGTTTGCTTAACATTTTCTAAATAACAAATTAACATTTATTGAATATATAGCCAACATTTTTTTAGACGCAGTTAACATTTTTTAAATGCTTGATTAATGTTTTTGAGATTCAATTTTTACATTTTTTTAATAACTGGTC
>NW_021215364.1:0-846 GCF_002162155.2 Triticum dicoccoides | reverse complement strand
AATGCTAAATATAAACTTGCTGGAGATAAGGGTAGAAAACATGTTGTGTTTGCACCTGGAGATCTTGTTTGGTTACATTTGCGTAAGGATAGATTTCCTGATTTGCGCAAATCAAAGTTAATGCCACGTGCTGATGGTCCCTTTAAGGTGTTAGAGAAAATAAATGATAATGCATATAAACTTGAGCTGCCTGCAGATTTTGGGGTTAGTCCCACTTTTAACATTGCAGATTTGAAGCCTTATTTGGGTGAGGAAGATGAACTTCCGTCGAGGACGACTTCATTTCGAGAAGGGGAGGATGATGAGGACATCAATACAATGGTTACACCCACAGCCCCTGCTGCTATACATACTGGACCAATTACTAGAGCTCGTGCACGCCAACTAAATTACCAGGTACTTTCGTTTCTTGGTAATGATTTTAATGTCCATGAGAATATGATGCTGCCTAAATTGGATACATTTGTTTTGCTTACAAATAAAGGGCCTAGCTTGGAGAAGGATGAACATTGGAGCAAGAACAAGCATGGAGATGATGGCATGCGCAAGGGGAACAAGAACGGAGTTACAAGTGATGATTTCAGGACTTTGAAGCCACCATAATGGGTGCATGAAGCCTTGGACGAAATATACAAGACGCCACTTCATAAATTTCGTCCCGAGGCTATTTTAGGTGCTGCGTCACCTTATTATTGGGCCAGGCCCATGTAATTTCGAAATACATAAGTATAGGCTATTTTTAGAGTCCGTATGTGTGGGGAAACAAGAGATAGGGTTGATTTCGGACCCCTCCACCAAGGGCCACGAAATCCCCCCCCCCCTCTTCCTCCATATATACAGCCCTTA
>NW_021215362.1:71581-119408 GCF_002162155.2 Triticum dicoccoides | reverse complement strand
AAACAAGAGATAGGGTTGATTTCGGACCCCTCCACCAAGGGCCACGAAATTCCCCCCCTCTTCCTCCATATATACAGCCCTTAGGGCATCGTTTAGACTTTGGGTTTTGTTTAGATTAAAAGTTCGCCATAGCTGCAACTTCGCGTACTTCGTTTGTGTTCAACGACCAGACAAAGGCGTCACAGAACCCCACCTTGATCAATAAAGCTTTCATCTTATATTCGCAATATCCAGATTGCAATCTTAGTTTCTTGCTTGTTCTTCGTTTGCTCGCAGGAAACAGACCCTCGTGGTCAGGTTGATCGTGCTCCGGCGTGGTCAATAACCTCTCGGAGTTGGTTTAGCGATTGCTAAGGCGCGACGTCCTCGCACGTTCGTAGTCGGATCGTCAAAGTCGACTTCCACCAAAGCGATATCCATCATCTCATCGAAAGATCGGGACCCTCGCCCCTATCACTAGGTCGTTTAGAGTTTCGAGTTCTATTCACATTAGTCACGTCGCCGCTGCATCGTTATCCCTTCCGCTGTCCACCACCCATCCATCAATTTCCTCCACGTGCTACCCACCGTTTATTGTCATAATCATAGTTGAGATCGTTCCCATCTTCGCTTGATCCAATCTACATCTTATCTAGTTTGTTTTGGAAAGAGGGAGAGAAAAAAAAAAGATAGAGAAAAAAAAAGAAAGAAAAAAAAGTAAAAAAAAAGTCAGAGAAAAAAAAGAAAGGAAAAGAAAAATAAGTGTGAGAAAAAAAAGAGAGGAAAAAAAAACAAAATTCGGATCTATCTAGACACAATCTCGTAGTTCAGATTGGAATCTGTTTTGTGCACTGTTTAGTAAAACAGGCATAACTTCCTCATATGAAGTCTGTTTTGGCTCCGCGAGTACTCAAATGAAAGCTAGTGACGAGCCGCATCTAAATAGTTGCAGAAGCTAGTTCAGTATTTGGCACCTCAACATCAGCTTCTAAATAGGTCTACTGCTATTGTGATCTTCACTTATATCTTGCTGTTCAGAGCTACTTCATATCCTTTATTGATGCTAGTTGTGCTACGACGTGACCTTATTAGTGTTCTAGGCTCGCGTCTCTAGTTTGGTCTAGCCTAGGACCAGCACAGTACCGTCGTTGAGCGTTTATTCAACATTGCATCTTTGAATTGATTATTGCTAATCTTTTGCTACCATATATAGCCAACCCAGCTCCACATATTTCTACACCGTGTATACGTACGCTCCCCTGGCAATCGCTTTACTCAATATTTGGAGTTACTTGACACCGCTGGTTGCCGATCACCGCCTGCTGCATGGTAAGAACTTGTAAGACATTGATATTTGCTTTACTGTGAGCGTTTTACCACCACATCCTAGTAGTTATAGGAACATTATTTTTGGGTTTTGTTTCTTGTTCTACTAATCATGACAGGATCCAGAGTCAATTCATGGGCTTTGTCGATCGCGGGAGACGTGCCACCACCTTTGCAAATACCACAACCGTCACGAGAGGTGCACAAACATCCAAATGAACATGATCAGGTTAATGTATCTATACCACCATTTAATGGCCGTTTTAAACCTGCTTTATATATTGAATGGGAGTTTGACATAAAAAATATATTTGCTTCCCATAATTTCGATGAACATAAAAAGGTTAAGGTTGCGGTTGGTTCTTTCACTGGTTATGCTTTGGTTTGGTGGAGTGAATATTGTCGGTTACACCCTGATTATATACCTACTACTTGGGATGATTTGAAACTTGACATGCGACATACTTTCGTCCCTGCTTATTATACTCGTGACATGATTAAGAAGTTGCAACACTTAAAACAAGGTAGTGAAACTGTAACAAAATATTATGATGATTTACAAACTACCTTGTTGCATTCCTCTTTAGAAGAAAGTGAAGATGACTTTATTGATAAATTTTGGGGAGGATTAAACCGTGATATTCAAGAGATACTAATTCATGAAGAGTGTTATCCTATGGACCATTTGTTTCATCTTGCTTGCAAAGCTGAATAGGAAATAAAACGACGTGTTGGCCACGAGGAGAACAAGCGCACGGTGCACATTCCAAGAGTTGATATGATTGTTCCTTCAACTACTAGGCATACTACGACAACCACATCCGTTGTTGTCAGGACTACATCACCTCCACCATGTGACACATCGCCCCCGAGAGTGGCTACATCATTTGAGTTGATCATAAGAGGTAATGACAAAGGTACTGATCTTCCATCTCTACATGAGAATGATGAATGCCTTGTCAATTTGAATGCACCATCTGATGAGCTACCCACTACTTTGATCACACCACCTATTTTAGAGGACTACGTTGATAATTTGACTTTGCCATGTGATCAAACAACTGAAATACCAACAATTTTGAGTGCACCCATTGAATTAACTATTGATGCAAAAGAACCAATGTTTAATCATTTTGATATGATCTCTAATTTTGGTGATGATTCTGTGTTGAATGATTTATTGCATATTTGCTTATTTAAGCATGTTGTAGCATGTAAATTTGATGCAAGTAAGGTTTATTCACCAATGTTGGGATGGTTTAATGATGAACATTGTCAATCTTTTGAAATGAATAAGAGCTTCACTTATATGTGCAAACTGAGTTGCAATATTTTCATGCCTTCTACTTCTTGTGCTAATTTTTTGGCTTTAGATTTTATGAACTATGCAAGGTACTCATCTATTCATGTGTCATATATGCAAAAATCAAGGGAAGTAAAAATGGATGACATATACATATACAACATGTACACCTTGTCTCTTTTGTTAGCCACATTTCAGATTAAGCAACGCCAAGGACGGCTTTATTTTCAAGAAGGAGAGGATGATGAGGACATGACTACCTTGGATATGATCAAAAATATTGCATATATGCATATTTATCAGGTGATTTCTAGTGCAAACTATTCAATAATCTATTTATGTTATGCAGAACAAAAATACTTCACACACTTTTATGTTTTGTCTAATTGCAGGTGTATGGGACATTTGTACAATCCACATATGAAGATAAGGAAGAAAGAGATGTTTATTTGCTGTCCAAAAAGTTCTCTCACGTCACTTTTGGCCCAAGAGAAGATAGAGTCCAAGTCTCTCACGTTCTGGATTCAGATTCGGACTGCACAGACATACCTGACTCAAAATGCACACAAGTTTTTCATACGGACTCCGAATTGGGTGATTCTTTTTTTGTTGGAAACTAGATTTCGTGCACTTTCCAACCCAATTGGAATCACCTTCAAATTCGTCCGGAGCGTTGAGTTGTGGACGAAACAATCTGATGCTGCAGCAGAATCCGAGTCAAATTACAAGTCCAAAGGTGTTACATCACCTCCACTTGGGCCCATGAGCCTTGTACGACCTAGGGTTAGTTTTAGGCTGCCTTGGGACGTCCTCCCACCTCCTTGGCCGCCACCCATTGCTCCTATATAAGTAGATTCATCTAGTAGCTTTTTCCTTGGGATTTGTTTAGTTAAAAGTTAGCCATTGCAACTTCGTGTACTTCATTTGTGTCCAACGACCAGACCAAGACCGCTTCCGGATCCCCACCATTATCTATACTTCATATATATTTGCAATATTCAGATTGCTTTATCATATTCTTGCTCGTTCTTCGATTGCTTGCAGGAATAGACCTTCGTGGTCAGGCTGACCGTGCTTCCAGCATCGTCAGTAACCTCAGGAGATTGGTTTAGCGATTGCTAAGGCACAACGTCGTGCACGTTTGTAGTCGGATCGTCAAAGTCGTCTCCACCAAATCAATAGTTATCATCTCATCGAAAGATCGGGACCCTTTGCCTTTATCAGTATACTACTTGACACTCCTCTCGTGTGCATACATAGGTATTGTCGGAACACCATGGACGAGGAGGAGTGTGAGCGCAAGTGTACAACTACACCACCTGCGATAGAAGCATGGAAGAGAAGGAAGAAGAGGACCCGCCCTGTTTGGAACGAGCGGTACTACCACCCACACTAGGATGTACTATCGCTGAAGGCACACCAGCGGTAAAACCGCTCGACTACCGCCCAACAACCGGCCACCATTCTGTGATCAAGCGGTGCAAGACCGGTATAGCCCCGGTTCTCCTCCCCCCAGCTGCGACTTGATAGAGGCAAAGGTGTCCCGTCTTTCGATGAGATGGTGGATTTCGCTTTGGTGGAAGTCGACTTTGACGATCCGACTACGAGCGTGCGAGGACGTCGCGCCTTAGCAATCGCTAAACCAACTTCGAGAGGTTATTGACCACGCCGGAGCACGATCAACCTGACCACGAGGGTCTGTTTCCTGCGAGCAAACGAAGAACAAGCAAGAAACTAAGATTGCAATCTGGATATTGCGAATATAAGATGAAAGCTTTATTGATCAAGGTGGGGTTCTGTGACGCCTTTGTCTGGTCGTTGAACACAAACGAAGTACGCGAAGTTGCAGCTATGGCGAACTTTTAATCTAAACAAAACCCCAAAGTCTAAACGATGCCCTAAGGGGGCTGTATATATGGAGGAAGAGGGGGGAATTTCGTGGCCCTTGGTGGAGGGGTCCGAAATCAACCCTATCTCTTGTTTCCCCACACATACGGACTCTAAAAATAGCCTATACTTATGTATTTCGAAATTACATGGGCCTGGCCCAATAATAAGGTGACGCAGCACCTAAAATAGCCTCGGGACGAAATTTATGAAGTGGCATCTTGTATATTTCGTCCAAGGCTTCATGCACCCATTATGGTGGCTTCAAAGTCCTGAAATCATCACTTGTAACTCCGTTCTTGTTCCCCTTGCGCATGCTATCATCTCCATGCTTGTTCTTGCTCCAATGTTCATCCTTTTCCAAGCTAGGCCCTTCATTTGTAAGCAAAACAAATGTATCCAATTTAGGCAGCATCATATTCTCATGAACATTAGAATCATTACCAAGAAACGAAAGTACCTGGTAATTTAGTTGGCGTGCACGAGCTCTAGTAATTGGTCCAGTATGTATAGCAGCAGGGGCTGTGGGTGTAACAATTGTATTGATGTCCTCATCATCCTCCCCTTCTTGAAATGAAGTCGTCCTCGACGGAAGTTCATCTTCCTCACCCAAATAAGGCTTCAAATCTGCAATGCTAAAAGTGGGACTAACCCCAAAATCTGCAGGCAGCTCAAGTTTATATGCATTATCATTTATTTTCTCTAACACCTTAAAGGGACCATCAGCACGCGGCATTAACTTTGATTTGCGCAAATCAGGAAATCTATCCTTACGCAAATGTAACCAAACAAGATCTCCAGGTGCAAACACAACATGTTTTCTACCCTTATCTCCAGCAAGTTTATATTTAGCATTCATGCGCTCAATGTTTTCCTTAGTTAACTCATGCATTTTTAAAATCAATTCAGCACGTTGTTTAGCATCAAAATTAACCTTCTCCGAAGATGGAAGAGGCAACAAATCAATAGGTGCACGAGGTAGGAAACCATACACAACTTCAAAAGGGCACATCTTAGTAGTAGAATGCAATGAACGATTATAAGCAAATTCAATATGAGGCAAGCATTCCTGCCACATTTTCTTATTATTCTTCAAAACAGCCCTAAGCATAGTAGACAACGTTCTATTGACTACTTCAGTTTGTCCATCAGTTTGGGGGTGACAAGTAGTACTAAAAAGCAGTTTAGTCCCCAACTTAGCCCATAAACATCTCCAAAAGTGGCTAAGAAATTTAGTATCACGATCTGAAACAATAGTATTTGGCACACCATGCAAGCGAATAATTTCACGAAAGAACAAATCAGCAACATTAACAGCATCATCGCTTTTCTGACATGGTATAAAGTGTGCCATTTTCGAGAATCTATCCACGACAACAAATATGCTATCCCTCCCCTTCTTTGTTCGAGGTAAACCTAAAACAAAATCCATAGATATATCCTCCCAAGGAACACTAGGTACAGGCAAAGGCATATATAAACCATGAGGATTGAGTCGTGACTTAGCTTTTTGACATGTAGTGCATCGAGCAATAAAACGCTCAACATCCCGTCTCATCTTTGGCCAAAAGAAATGTGTAGCAAGTACGTCCTCCGTCTTCTTCACGCCAAAGTGTCCCATTAATCCTCCTCCATGCGCCTCCTGCAACAACAAAAGACGAACGGAGCTAGCTGGAATGCATAGCTTGTTAGCACGAAACACAAATCCATCGTTAATGACAAACTTGTTCCACATTCTTCCTTCTTTACAATTCTGCATTACATCTTTAAAATCAGCATCATGCACATATTGATCTTTGATGGTCTCCAAACCAAATATTTTGAAGTCAAGTTGTGAAAGCATAGTATAGCAGCGAGACAATGCATCAGCAATAACATTTTCTTTTCCCTTCTTGTGTTTAATGACATAAGGAAAAGTCTGAATGAATTCAACCCATTTAGCATGTCTACGATTCAGTTTAGCTTGACTTTTAATATGTTTCAAAGATTCATGATCAGAATGTATAACAAATTCTTTGGGCCATAAATAATGTTGCCATGTTTCTAAAGTCCGAACAAGAGCATATAATTCTTTATCATAAGTAGAATAATTCAGACTAGGCCCACTCAATTTTTCAGAAAAGTATGCAACAGGTTTGCCATCTTGTAATAACACACCTCCTAATCCAATTCCACTAGCATCACATTCAAGCTCAAAAGTCTTATTAAAATTAGGAAGTTGGAGTAAAGGAGCATGTGTCAACTTATCTTTCAATACCGTGAAGGCTTCTTCCTGTGCGGTACCCCAAAGAAAAGGCACATCTTTCTTTGTAAGCTCGTTGAGAGGTGCAGCAATGGTGCTGAAATCTCTCACAAAACGCCTATAGAATCCAGCGAGGCCAAGAAAACTCCTCACTTGTGTGACTGTTTTGGGCTGCGGCCAACTCTCAATAGCTTCAATCTTGGCTTTATCAACTTCAATTCCCTGTGGAGTAACAACATAGCCAAGAAAAGATACTCGGTCGGTGCAAAAGGTGCACTTCCCTAGGTTACCGAACAAACGTGCATCACGTAGAGCAATAAAAACAGCACGTAAATGTTCCAAATGTTCTTCCAAAGATCTGCTATAAATCAATATGTCATCAAAGTAAACTACCACAAATCGTCCAATGAAAGCACGTAAAACTTTGTTCATTAATCTCATGAAAGTACTAGGTGCATTAGTTAACCCAAAAGGCATGACTAACCACTCATATAATCCAAACTTAGTTTTAAATGCTGTTTTCCATTCATCTCCCAATTTCATACGAATTTGATGGTAGCCACTACGCAAATCAACTTTGGAGAATATTGTAGAGCCACTCAATTCATCAAGCATATCATCGAGCCTAGGAATAGGATGACGATAACGAATAGTAATATTATTAATGCCTCTACAATCAACACACATACGTGATGTACCATCCTTTTTCGGCACTAGAATAATAGGAACAGCACAAGGACTAAGGGATTCGCGTATATAACCTTTGTCGAGAAGCTCTTGTACTTGACGCATAATCTCCTTTGTCTCCTCTGGATTGGTACGGTATGGTGCACGGTTTGGCAGTGAAGCACCGGGAATTAAGTCAATCTGATGCTCAATCCCTCGAATAGGCGGTAATCCCGGTGGCACGTCTTGTGGAAAGACGTCAGCGAACTCCTGCAAAATGTTAGTGACAGCAGGAGGCAAAGAGGAAGGCACGTCCTCGAATGAAAATAATGCCTCTTTGCACACAAAAGCATAGCAAACAGATTTGCTGAAATCTAGCTCATCAATATCAGATTTGGTGGCAAATAAACATGCACTTTTCAATTTAATTTTAGAAGCAACACTAGATGGTTTATTATTAGGCTTCATTTGCTGCTCAAATTCTTTTGCCACAATCTGATTTTCACTCTTATTCGTCTCCTGTTTTGCTTTATTAGCTCTATTAATATCATCTTTCAAAATGGAATCAGGAGTCATAGGAAGCAAAGTAATATTTTTATCCTTATGAACAAGAGTATAGTGATTGTTTCTACCATGGTGTACAGAATTTTTATCAAATTGCCATGGTCTACCAAGTAATAAGGAACATGCTTGCATAGGTACCACATCACAATCAACATAATCAGCATATGTAGAGATACTAAAATGCACACGAACAGTACGTGTTACCTTAACCTTGCCGCTGTTGTTGAACCATTGGATGTAGTAAGGATGTGGATGTGGTCTTGTGGTGAGAGAAAGCTTCTCCACCATCTCCATGCTAGCCAAGTTGTTGCAGCTCCCTCCGTCTATGATGACGCGCACAGAACGTTCCTTCACAACTCCCTTGGTATGGAACAAATTGTGCCTCTGATTTTGCTTAGCTTGTGTGATCTGCACACTCAAAACACGTTGAGCAACTAAACATTCATACCTGTCAGCGTCTTCAGGAGCCATGTATTGCGTCTCATGATCAGAATCATCTCCACCATGTTCATCACGTGTAATAAGAGCCAATGTCTCCTCATCATAGTCACTAGCGGACTCATATCCACCATCCGCGGTAGCAATCATCACACGCGGAGATTTGCATTCCCTCGCATAATGACTGATGAGGACATGACTACCTTGGATATGACCAAAAATATTGCATATATGCATATTTGTCAGGTGATTTCTAGTGCAAACTATTCAATAATCTATTTATATTATCCAGAACAAAAATACTTCACACACTTTTGTGTTTTGTCTAATTGCAGGTGTATGGGACATTTGTACAATCCACATATGAAGATAAGGAAGAAAGAGATGTTTATTTGCTGTCCAAAAAGTTCTCTCACGTCAATTTTTGGCCCAAGAGAAGATAGAGTCCAAGTCTCTCACGTTGTGGATTCAGATTCGGACTGCACAGACACACCTGACTCAAAACAGACACAAGTTTTTTCATACGGACTCCGAATTGGGTGATTCTTTTTTTGTTGGAAACTAGATTTCGTGCACTTTCCAACCCAATGGGAATCACCTTCAAATTCGTCCGGAGCGTTGAGTTGTGGACGAAACAATCTGATGCTGCAGCAGAATCCGAGTCAAACTACAAGTCCAAAGGTGTTACATCACCTCCACTTGGGCCCATTGGCCTTGTACGACCTAGATTTAGTTTTAGGCTGCCTTGGGACGTCCTCCCACCTCCTTGGCCGCCACCCCTTGCTCCTATATTAGTAGATCCATCTAGTAGCTTTTCCTTGGGATTTGTTTAGTTAAAAGTTAGCCAACGCAACTTCGTGTACTTCGTTTGTGTCCAACGACCAGACCAAGACCGCTTACGGATCCCCACCATTATCAATACTTCATATATATTCGCAATATTCAGATTGCTTTATCATATTCTTGCTCGTTCTTCGATTGCTTGCAGGAATAGACCTTCGTGGTCAGGTTGATCGTGCTCCAGCATGGTCAATAACCTCTCGGAGTTGGTTTAGCGATTGCTAAGGCGCAACGTCGTGCACGTTTGTAGTCGGATCGTCAAAGTCGTCTCCACCAAATCGATAGTTATCATCTCATCGAAAGATCGGGACACCCCCGCCTCTATCAAGTGGTATCAGAGCTTGAGTTAGTTGCATTCTTTGAAAGAATTTATCAGAAAATTGGCTCAAACTTTTCAAGAGGAAAGTTGGAGAGAGAGTTGTTGTATATCCTGTTTGGCAGTTGTTTTTCATCATTATCTTTACTGCCGTTGTGATCTTCACTTATATCTTGCTGTCCAGAGCTACTTAGTATCCTTCATTGATGCTAGTTGTGCTACGCCGTCACCTCATTAGTGTTCTAGGCTCGCGTCTCTAGTCCGGTCTAGCCTAGGACCAGCACAGTACCGTCGTTGAGCGTTTATTCAACATTGCATCTTTGAATTGATTATTGCTAATCTTTTGCTACCATATATAGCCAACCCAGCTCCACATATTTCTACACCGTGTATACGTACGCTCCCCTGGCAATCGCTTTACTCAATATTCGGAGTTACTTGACACCGCTGGTTGCCGATCACCGCCTGCTGCATGGTAAGAACTTGTAAGACATTGATATTTGCTTTACTGTGAGCGTTTTACCACCACATCCTAGTAGTTATTGGAACATTATTTTTGGGTTTTGTTTCTTGTTCTACTAATCATGACAGGATCCAGAGTCAATTCATGGGCTTTATCGATCGCGGGAGACGTGCCACCACCTTTGCAAATACCACAACCGTCACGAGAGGTGCACAAACATCCAAATGCACATGATCAGGTTAATGTATCTATACCACCATTTAATGGCCGTTTTAAACCTGCTTTATATATTGAATGGGAGTTCGACATAAAAAATATATTTGCTTCCCATAATTTCGATGAACATAAAAAGGTTAAGGTTGCGGTTGGTTCTTTCACTGGTTATGCTTTGGTTTGGTGGAGTGAATATTGTCGGTTACACCCTGATTATATACCTACTACTTGGGATGATTTGAAACTTGCCATGCGACATACTTTCGTCCCTGCTTATTATACTCGTGACATGATTAAGCAGTTGCAACACTTAAAACAAGGTAGTGAAACTGTAACAAAATATTATGATGATTTACAAACTACCTTGTTGCATTCCTCTTTAGAAGAAAGTGAAGATGATTTTATGGATAGATTTTGGGGAGGATTAAACCGTGATATTCAAGAGATACTAATTCATGAAGAGTGTTATCCTATGGACCATTTGTTTCATCTTGCTTGCAAAGCTGAACAGGAAATAAAACGACGTGTTGGCCACGAGGAGAACAAGCGCACGGTGCATATTCCAAGAGTTGATATGATTGTTCCTTCAACTACTAGGCATACTATGACAACCACATCCGTTGTTGTCAGGACTACATCACCTCCACCATGTGACACATCACCCCCGAGAGTGGCTACATCATCTGAGTTGATCATAAGAGGTAATGACAAAGGTACTGATCTTCCATCTCTACATGAGAATGATGAATGCCTTGTCAATTTGAATGCACCATCTGATGAGCTACCCACTACTTTGATCACACCACCTATTTTAGAGGACTACGTTGATAATTTGACTTTGCCATGTGATCAAACAACTGAAATACCAACAATTTTGAGTGCACCCATTGAATTAACTATTGATGCAAAAGAACCAATGTATAATCATTTTGATATGACCTCTAATCTTGGTGATGATTCTGTGTTGAATGACTTATTGCATGTTTGCTTATTTAAGCATGTTGTAGCATGTAAATTTGATGCAAGTAAGGTTTATTCGCCAATGTTGGGATGGTTTAATGATGAACATTGTCAATCTTTTGAAATGAATAAGAGCTTCACTTATATGTGCAAACTGAGTTGCAATATTTTCATGCCTTCTACTTCTTGTGCTAATTTTTTGGCTTTAGATTTTATGAACTATGCAAGTTACTCATCTATTCATGTGTCATATATGCAAAAATCAAGGGAAGTGAAAATGGATGACATATACATATACAACATGTACACCTTGTCTCTTTTGTTAGCCACATTTCAGATTAACCAACACCGAGGACGGCTTTATTTTCAAGAAGGGGAGGATGATGAGGACATGACTACCTTGGATATGACCAAAAATATTGCATATATGCATATTTGTCAGGTGATTTCTAGTACAAACTATTCAATAATCTATTTATATTATCCAGAACAAAAATACTTCACACACTTTTGTGTTTTGTCTAATTGCAGGTGTATGGGACATTTGTACAATCCACATATGAAGATAAGGAAGAAAGAGATGTTTATTTGCTGTCCAAAAAGTTCTCTCACGTCACTTTTGGCCCAAGAGAAGATAGAGTCCAAGTCTCTCACGTTCTGGATTCAGATTCGGACTGCACAGACACACCTGACTCAAAACAGACACAAGTTTTTCATACGGACTCCGAATTGGGTGATTCTTTTTTTGTTGGAAACTAGATTTCGGGCACTTTCCAACCCAATTGGAATCACCTTCAAATTCGTCCGGAGCGTTGAGTTGTGGACGAAACAATCTGATGCTGCAGCAGAATCCGAGTCAAACTACAAGTCCAAAGGTGTTACATCACCTCCACTTGGGCCCATTGGCCTTGTACGACCTAGATTTAGTTTTAGGCTGCCTTGGGACGTCCTCCCACCTCCTTGGCCGCCACCCCTTGCTCCTATATAAGTAGATCCATCTAGTAGCTTTTCCTTGGGATTTGTTTAGTTAAAAGTTAGCCAACGCAACTTCGTGTACTTCGTTTGTGTCCAACGACCAGACCAAGACCGCTTACGGATCCCCACCATTATCAATACTTCATATATATTCGCAATATTCAGATTGCTTTATCATATTCTTGCTTGTTCTTCGATTGCTTGCAGGAATAGACCTTCGTGGTCAGGTTGATCGTGCTCCAGCATGGTCAATAACCTCTCGGAGTTGGTTTAGCGATTGCTAAGGCGCAACGTCGTGCACATTTGTAGTCGGATCGTCAAAGTCGTCTCCACCAAATCGATAGTTATCATCTCATCGAAAGATCGGGACACCCCCGCCTCTATCAATGACCTCCTCCCTTACAACGACGACAAATAATATCACTTGTGTGCCCTGTTGATGCCATGGAAGAAGAAGAACGCTGTGCAGGCCCCGCAGGTGCGCTCTTGGCAGATAATGGTGGTTGTGCCTGTTTTCTTGTATCACGGCTGGAGGTGGCACCGGATGGAGGTGCTGGTGCAGTTGAAGTAGAAGATGCACGTGGTGTCCATGATGAAGGTCGGCCTGCAGAAAAGTTAGTTCGCCCCAATGCTTGTCGATCCTGCACTTCACGTTCAGCTTTACAAGCAAGATGGAATAAACGAGTGATATTAGTATACTCCTTATAGTCTAGAATGGTCTGAATCTCTCTATTTAATCCACCCAGAAAACGTGCAAGCATAGCTTCATTCTCCTCAACAATACCACATCTAATCATGCCAGTTTGTAATTCCTCATAATATTCTTCTACAGAATTTTTCCCTTGTCTTAAACGCTGTAATTTTTGAAGCAATTCACGTTGATAATATGGTGGAACCCAACGAGTACGCATAGCAGTTTTCAAAGCAGCCCAAGTAGTTGGAATAGGATATAATCTACAATGTTCAGACCACCATACACATGCAAAACTAGTGAAAGCACAAACAGCAGCAGCAACTCGTCTCTCCTCAGGATATTGTAAACATGTAAATCGTTGTTCAGTTTCTAACTCCCAAGTAAGATATATATCAGGAACATATCTACCCTCAAATGGTGGAATATTCAATTTCAGTTTAGGAATATGGACATCATCTCGTACCTGAGGTGGTGGTGCAGGCCTACCATTACGAATATATACCTGAGGTCGACCTGCTGGTGGTGGTACAGGTGGCTGCACGTGGTGTTGATTTTGATCAACCTCATCCTCATAGTCTCCCACATAATCATCCTCCTCCGCATCAGCAGCAGGAGCCACAGAAGTATCAACAGCAGCACCAACAGTTTGGCCAAACGCAAGAGGAACACGGCTTGCTCGGCGGAGGTCTGCTTCGCGACGTGGAGGTAGTCGTTGTTGTTGTTGTTGTTGGAGAGGTGCGTTAGCTGCAGCGGGTGGTGGTGGTGGAAGACGCGCGAGCAATTCATTAAACTTGTTATCGAGCTTTGTTTCGAACGTCTTCTCAAAGCCAGTGATCTTCTCCATGGCCTCTTCAAAATTGTTCAGCACATCTTGCACCTGTTCAGTCATCATTTGCTGAAACTTATCATGAAGCTCCTTGTTCGATAAATTCTCCCAGTCAATCTCGTCGGCTTGTGATCCTGGCATGGTTAACAGCAATAGAAACACACAAGAATATGATCCTACAGACTACGAACAAGTGGTGGTGGTGGGTGTCACAAATCCGTCAAGCAAAACTCAAATTCTTACCAGTTCTTACCCAGCAACAGGCGGTGATCGGCAACCGTTGTAGTCAAAACTCTCAAAGCTTGGATAGAGCGATTACCAGGGAGAGTCAAACGCACGACGTAGATGTATGTGGAGCTGGGAAGGCTTATACTATGGTAGCAAAAAGGGTCCGCAATAATCAATTCAGAGATGCAAAGTTGAATAAACGCTCAACGACGGTACTGTGCTGGTCCTAGGCTAGACTGTGCTAGAGACGCGAGCCTAGAACACCAACAAAATCACGGCGCGGCACGTAAACAAGGGAAAAGCACACTCTGAATTTTTTTTTTCGCTTTTTTTTGCTCCTTTTTTTTTGCGCTTTTTTTTTGCGAAAAATCACTCTAATGGCGAGTGTCTCAAAACTCTTCCTAGCTCAAACTGACAGGATGGGCACGAAATTTTTCGACCAATTTTTTTTTTTTGACTGCCCGGACCCAAAAACTGGAAACGGGTCAAAAAAAACTTCCTATAATGGCACCTGTCTCAAAACACTCAGAAACACCTAAAAATAGGATAGCCAGAATTTTTTTCGAAAAATGCGTTTTCGAAAAATTTTGGGCCTAAACGGATCAATACCATTGTTACACCACAACCCCTGCTGCTATACATACTGGACCAATTACTAGAGCTCGCGCACGCCAACTAAATTACCAGGTACTTTTGTTTCTTGGTAATGATTCTAATGTTCATGAGAATATGATGCTGCCTAAATTGGATACATTTGTTTTGCTTACAAATGAAGGGCCTAGCTTGGAGAAGGATGAACATTGGAGCAAGAGAAAACATGGAGATGATGGCATGCGCAAGGGGAACAAGAACGGAGTTACGAGTGATGATTTCAGGTCTTTGAAGCCACCATAACGAGTGCATGAAGCCTTGGACGAAATATACAAGATGCCACTTCATAAATTTCGTCCAAAGGCTATTATAGGTGCTGCGTCATCTTTTTATTGGGCCAGGCCCATGTAATTTCGAAATACATTAGTATAGGCTATTTTTAGAGTCCGTATTGTGGGGAAACAAGAGATAGGGTTGATTTCGGACCCCTCCACCAAGGGCCACGAAATTCCCCCTCTCTTCCTCCATATATACAGCCCTTAGGGCACCGTTTAGACTTTGGGTTTTGTTTAGATTAAAGTTCGCCATAGCTGCAACTTCGCGTACTTCGTTTGTGTTCAACGACCAGACAAAGGCGTCACAAAACCCCACCTTGATCAATAAAGCTTTCATCTTATATTCGCAATATCCAGATTGCAATCTGAGTTTCTTGCTTGTTCTTAGTTTGCTCGCAGGAAACAGACGCTTGTGGTCAGATTGATCGTGCTCCGGCGTAGTCAATAACCTCTCGGAGTTGGTTTAGCGATTGCTAAGGCGCGACGTCCTCGCACATTCGTAGTTGGATCGTCAAAGTCAACTTCCACCAAAACGATATCCATCATCTCATCGAAAGACGGGACACCTTTTCCCCTATCAAGTGGTATCAGATTTCCAGGTTGCTCGGTGAGATTTTACAGTTTTCGTGTTTAGATCGAGTCTTTTCTTCATACCTATAGTCCACGAAAAAGCCAAAAAAAATTAGGGTTAGTTCATCTTATCCGAACCAATCTGAGCCTTTGCATAATCTTTTCTGTATTTGCTTTGTTGAATTTGCGGTTGCATCGTCGTGTCAAGTTGCTGGTCCTAGCGTCTAGTACTTTAGAGTTTCGAGTTCTGTTCACAAGTTGTCACGCCGCCGCCGCACCATCATCATCACCGCTGCCATATACCACCATCGTCATCACCGCTGCCATATACCAAAATCGCCATCACCGCTGCCATATACCACCATCATCATCGCCGTTACCATATACCACATATCCCCGCCATCACGCTAATCCGAGTCCACCTCCATCAAAGATTCGCCACCAGTCCGGGTTCCATCGCCCTGCAAATATCCGCCACCAGTCCAAGTTTCCACCAGATTCATCTCCGCCACCAGTCCTAGTCCGAGTCCAGTAATTGTTGCTTTGTTCTCGACCTCCAGATCACGCGATACTCCGAGTCGTGACAGAGTAGGACTCCCCAACTTCCGAACCATCCGCAGAAGAAAAATAGTTCCAGTTTAAAAAAAACTGTCTGGAAAATTCTGGCTAGGCAGTTTTTAGACCATTTGTAGACTTTTTCGGAAAAAAATGTTGCGGAGCAAAAAAAAGAGGAAAAAAAGGGAAAAAAAAGGAAAAAAAGAGAAAAAAAAATTCAGAGTGTGCTCCTCCCTTGTTTACGTGTCGCGCCGTGATTTTGTTGGTGTTCTAGGCTCGCGTCTCTAGCACAGTCTAGCCTAGGACCAGCACAGTACCGTCATTGAGCGTTTATTCAACTTTGCATCTCTGAATTGATTATTGCTGACCCTTTTTGCTACCATATTATAAGCCTTCCCAGCTCCACATACATCTACGTCGTGCGTTTGACTCTCCCTGGTAATCGCTCTATCCAAGCTTTGAGAGTTTTGACTCCAACGGTTGCCGATCACCGCCTGCTGTTGGGTAAGAACTGGTAAGAATTTGAGATTTGCTTGACGGATTTGTGACACCCACCACCACCTCTTGTTAGTAGTCTGTAGGATCATATTCTTGTGTGTTTCTATTGCTGCTAACCATGCCAGGATCACAAGCCGACGAGATTGACTGGGAGAACATGACGAATAAGGATTTGCATGATAAATTTCAGCAAATGATGACTGAACAGGTGCAAGATGTGCTGAACAGATTTGAAGAGGCCATGGAGAAGATAGATGGCATGGAGAAGACGTTCGAAACAAAGCTGGATAACAAGTTTAATGAATTGCTCGCGCGTCTTCCACCACCACCACCCGATGCACCTAACACACCTATCCAACAACAACAACGACGACGACTACCTCCACGTCGCGAAACAGACCTCCGCCGAGCGAGCCGTGTCCCTCTTGCGTTTGGCCAAACTGTTGGTGCTGCTGCTGATACTTCTGTGGCTCCTGCTGCTGATGCGGAGGAGGATGATTATGTGGGAGATTACGAGGATGAGGTTGATCAAAATCAGAACTACGTGCAACCACCTGCACCACACCCACCAGGTCGTCCACATGCAAATATTCGCAATGGTAGGCCTGCACCACCACCTCAGGTACGAGATGATGTCCATATTCCTAAACTGAAATTGAATATTCCACCATTTGAGGGTAGATATGTTCCTGATATATATCTTACTTGGGAGTTAGAAACTGAACAACGATTTACATGTTTACAATATCCTGAGGAGAGACGGGTTGCTGCTGCTGTTTGTGCTTTTACTAGTTTTGCATGTGTATGGTGGTCTGAACATTGTAGATTATATCCTATTCCAACTACTTGGGCTGCCTTGAAAACTGCTATGCGTACGCGTTGGGTTCCACCATATTATCAACGTGAATTGCTTCAAAAATTGCAGCGTTTAAGACAAGGAAAAAATTCTGTAGAAGAATATTATGAGGAATTACAAACTGGCATGATTAGATGTGGTATTGTTGAGGAGAATGAAGCTATGCTTGCACGTTTTCTGGGTGGATTAAATAGAGAGATTCAGACCATTCTAGACTATAAGGAGTATACTAATATCACTCGTTTATTCCATCTTGCTTGTAAAGCTGAACGTGAAGTGCAGGATCGACAAGCATTGGGGCGAACTAACTTTTCTACAGGCCGACCTTCATCATGGACACCACGTGCATCTTCTACTTCAACAGCACCAGCACCTCCGTCCGGTGCCACCTCCAGCCGTGATACAAGAAAACAGGCACAACCACCATTATCTGCCAAGAGCGCACCTGCGGGGCCTGCACAGCGTTCTTCTTCTTCCATGGCATCAACAGGGCACACAAGTGATATTATTTGTCGTCGTTGTAAGGGAGGAGGTCATTATGCGAGGGAATGCAAATCTCCGCGTGTGATGATTGCTACCGCGGATGGTGGATATGAGTCCGCTAGTGACTATGATGAGGAGACATTGGCTCTTATTACACGTGAAGAACATGGTGGAGATGATTCTGATCATGAGACGCAATACATGGCTCCTGAAGACGCTGATAGGTATGAATGTTTAGTTGCTCAACGTGTTTTGAGTGTGCAGGTCACACAAGCTGAGCAAAATCAGAGGCACAATTTGTTCCATACCAAGGGAGTTGTGAAGGAACATTCTGTGCGCGTCATAATAGACGGAGGGAGCTGCAACAACTTGGCTAGCATGGAGATGGTGGAGAAGCTTTCTCTCACCACAAGACCACATCCACATCCTTACTACATCCAATGGTTCAACAACAGCGGCAAGGTTAAGGTAACACGTACTGTTCGTGTGCATTTTAGTATCTCTACATATGCTGATTATGTTGATTGTGATGTGGTACCTATGCAAGCGTGTTCCTTATTACTTGGTAGACCATGGCAATTTGATAAAAATTCTGTACACCATGGTAGAAACAATCACTATACTCTTGTTCATAAGGATAAAAATATTACTTTGCTTCCTATGACTCCTGATTCCATTTTGAAAGATGATATTAATAGAGCTAATAAAGCACAACAAGAGAAGAATAAGAGTGAAAATCAGATTGTGGCAAAAGAATTTGAGCAACAAATGAAGCATAATAATAAACCATCTAGTGTTGCTTCTGAAATTAAATTGAAAAGTGCATGTTTATTTGCCACCAAATCTGATATTGATGAGCTAGATTTCAGCAAATCTGTTTGCTATGCTTTTGTGTGCAAAGAGGCATTATTTTCATTCGAGGACGTGCCTTCCTCTTTGCCTCCTGCTGTCACTAACATTTTGCAGGAGTTCGCTGACGTTTTTCCACAAGACGTGCCACCGGGATTACCGCCTATTCGAGGGATTGAGCATCAGATTGACTTAATTCCCGGTGCTTCACTGCCAAACCGTGCACCATACCGTACCAATCCAGAGGAGACGAAGGAGATTATGCGTCAAGTACAAGAGCTTCTCGACAAAGGTTATATACGCGAATCCCTTAGTCCTTGTGCTGTTCCTATTATTCTAGTGCCGAAAAAGGATGGTCGTATGTGTGTTGATTGTAGAGGCATTAATAATATTACTATTCGTTATCCTCATCCTATTCCTAGGCTAGATGATATGCTTGATGAATTGAGTGGCTCTACAATATTCTCCAAAGTTGATTTGCGTAGTGGCTACCATCAAATTCGTATGAAATTGGGAGATGAATGGAAAACAGCATTTAAAACTAAGTTTGGATTATATGAGTGGTTAGTCATGCCTTTTGGGTTAACTAATGCACCTAGTACTTTCATGAGATTAATGAACGAAGTTTTACGTGCTTTCATTGGACGATTTGTGGTAGTTTACTTTGATGACATATTGATTTATAGCAGATCTTTGGAAGAACATTTGGAACATTTACGTGCTGTTTTTATTGCTCTACGTGATGCACGTTTGTTTGGTAACCTTGTGAAGTGCACCTTTTGCACCGACCGAGTATCTTTTCTTGGCTATGTTGTTACTCCACAGGGAATTGAAGTTGATAAAGCCAAGATTGAAGCTATTGAGAGTTGGCCGCAGCCCAAAACGGTCACACAAGTGAGGAGTTTTCTTGGCCTCGCTGGATTCTATAGGCATTTTCTGAGAGATTTCAGCACCATTGCTGCACCTCTTAATGAGCTTACAAAGAAAGATGTGCCTTTTCTTTGGGGTACCGCACAGGAAGAAGCCTTCACGGTATTGAAAGATAAGTTGACACATGGTCCTTTACTCCAACTTCCTGATTTTAATAAGACTTTTGAGCTTGAATGTGATGCTAGTGGAATTGGATTAGGAGGTGTGTTATTACAAGATGGCAAACCTGTTGCATACTTTTCTGAAAAATTGAGTGGGCCTAGTCTGAATTATTCTACTTATGATAAAGAATTATATGCTCTTGTTCGGACTTTAGAAACATGGCAACATTATTTATGGCCCAAAGAATTTGTTATACATTCTGATCATGAATCTTTGAAACATATTAAAAGTCAAGCTAAACTGAATCGTAGACATGCTAAATGGGTTGAATTCATTGAGACTTTCCCTTATGTCATTAAACACAAGAAGGGAAAAGAAAATGTTATTGCTGATGCATTGTCTCGTCGCTATACTATGATTTCACAACTTGACTTCAAAATATTTGGTTTAGAGACCATCAAAGATCAATATGTGCATGATGCTGATTTTAAAGATGTAATGCATAATTGTAAAGAAGGAAGAATGTGGAACAAGTTTGTTGTTAACGATGGATTTGTGTTTCGTGCTAACAAGCTATGCATTCCAGCTAGCTCCGTTCGTCTTTTGTTGTTGCAGGAGGCGCATGGAGGAGGATTAATGGGACACTTTGGCGTGAAGAAGACGGAGGACGTACTTGCTACACATTTCTTTTGGCCAAAGATGAGACGGGATGTTGAGCGTTTTATTGCTCGCTGCACTACATGTCAAAAAGCTAAGTCACGACTCAATCCTCATGGTTTATATATGCCTTTGCCTGTACCTAGTGTTCCTTGGGAGGATATATCTATGGACTTTGTTTTAGGTTTACCTTGAACAAAGAAGGGGAGGGATAGCATATTTGTTGTCGTGGATAGATTCTCGAAAATGGCACACTTTATACCATGTCATAAAAGCGATGATGCTGTTAATGTTGATGATTTGTTCTTTCGTGAAATTATTCGCTTGCATGGTGTGCCAAATACTATTGTTTCAGATCGTGATACTAAATTTCTTAGCCACTTTTGGAGATGTTTATGGGCTAAGTTGGGGACTAAACTGCTTTTTAGTACTACTTGTCACCCCCAAACTGATGGACAAACTGAAGTAGTCAATAGAACGTTGTCTACTATGCTTAGGGCTGTTTTGAAGAATAATAAGAAAATGTGGGACGAATGCTTGCCTCATATTGAATTTGCTTATAATCGTTCATTGCATTCTACTACTAAGATGTGCCCTTTTGAAGTTGTGTATGGTTTCCTACCTCGTGCACCTATTGATTTGTTGCCTCTTCCATCTTCGGAGAAGGTTAATTTTGATGCTAAACAACGTGCTGAATTGATTTTAAAAATGCATGAGTTAACTAAGGAAAACATTGAGAGTATGAATGCTAAATATAAACTTGCTGGAGATAAGGGTAGAAAACATGTTGTGTTTGCACCTGGAGATCTTGTTTGGTTACATTTGCGTAAGGATAGATTTCCTGATTTGCGCAAATCAAAGTTAATGCCACGTGCTGATGGTCCCTTTAAGGTGTTAGAGAAAATAAATGATAATGCATATAAACTTGAGCTGCCTGCAGATTTTGGGGTTAGTCCCACTTTTAACATTGCAGATTTGAAGCCTTATTTGGGTGAGGAAGATGAACTTCCGTCGAGAACGACTTCATTTCAAGAAGGGGAGGATGATGAGGACATCAATACAATTGTTACACCCACAGGCCCTGCTGCTATACATATTGGACCAATTACTAGAGCTCGTGCACACCAACTAAATTACCAGGTACTTTCGTTTCTTGGTAATGATTCTAATGTTCATGAGAATATGATGCTGCCTAAATTGGATACATTTGTTTTGCTTACAAATGAAGGGCCTAGCTTGGAGAAGGATGAACATTGGAGCAAGAACAAGCATGGAGATGATGGCATGCGCAAGGGAAACAAGAACGGAGTTACAAGTGATGATTTCAGGACTTTGAAGCCACCATAATGGGTGCATGAAGCCTTGGACGAAATATACAAGATGCCACTTCATAAATTTCGTCCCGAGGCTATTTTAGGTGCTGCGTCACCTTATTATTGGGCCAGGCCCATGTAATTTGGAAATACATAAGTATAGGCTATTTTTAGAGTCCGTATGTGTGGGGAAACAAGAGATAGGGTTGATTTCGGACTCCTCCACCAAGGGCCACGAAATTCCCCCCTCTTCCTCCATATATACAGCCCTTAGGGCATCGTTTAGACTTTGGGTTTTGTTTAGATTAAAAGTTCGCCATAGCTGCAACTTCGCGTACTTCGTTTGTGTTCAACGACCAGACAAAGGCGTCACAGAACCCCACCTTGATCAATAAAGCTTTCATCTTATATTCGCAATATCCAGATTGCAATCTCAGTTTCTTGCTTGTTCTTCGTTTGCTCGCAGGAAACAGACCCTCGTGGTCAGGTTGATCGTGCTCCGGCGTGGTCAATAACCTCTCGGAGTTGGTTTAGCGATTGCTAAGGCGCGACGTCCTCGCACGTTCGTAGTCGGATCGTCAAAGTCGACTTCCACCAGAGCGAAATCCACCATCTCATCGAAAGACGGGACACCTTTGCCTCTATCAGCTTCACTGCCAAACCGTGCACCATACCGTACCAATCCAGAGGAGACGAAGGAGATTATGCGTCAAGTACAAGAGCTTCTCGACAAAGGTTATATACGCGAATCCCTTAGTCCTTGTGCTGTTCCTATTATTCTAGTGCCGAAAAAGGATGGTACATCACGTATGTGTGTTGATTGTAGAGGCATTAATAATATTACTATTCGTTATCGTCATCCTATTCCTAGGCTAGATGATATGCTTGATGAATTGAGTGGCTCTACAATATTCTCCAAAGTTGATTTGCGTAGTGGCTACCATCAAATTCGTATGAAATTGGGAGATGAATGGAAAACGGCATTTAAAACTAAGTTTGGATTATATGAGTGGTTAGTCATGCCTTTTGGGTTAACTAATGCACCTAGTACTTTCATGAGATTAATGAATGAAGTTTTACGTGCTTTCATTGGACGATTTGTGGTAGTTTACTTTGATGACATATTGATTTATAGCAGATCTTTGGAAGAACATTTGGAACATTTACGTGCTGTTTTTACTGCTCTACGTGATGCACGTTTGTCTGGTAACCTTGGGAAGTGCACCTTTTGCACCGACCGAGTATCTTTTCTTGGCTATGTTGTTACTCCACAGGGAATTGAAGTTGATAAAGCCAAGATTGAAGCTATTGAGAGTTGGCCGCAGCCCAAAACGGTCACACAAGTGAGGAGTTTTCTTGGCCTCGCTGGATTCTATAGGCGTTTTGTGAGAGATTCCAGCACCATTGCTGCACCTCTCAATGAGCTTACAAAGAAAGATGTGCCTTTTCTTTGGGGTACCGCATAGGAAGAAGCCTTCACGGTATTGAAAGATAAGTTGACACATGCTCCTTTACTCCAACTTCCTGATTTTAATAAGACTTTTGAGCTTGAATGTGATGCTAGTGGAATTGGATTAGGAGGTGTGTTATTACAAGATGGGAAACCTGTTGCATACTTTTCTGAAAAATTGAGTGGGCCTAGTCTGAATTATTCTACTTATGATAAAGAATTATATGCTCTTGTTCAGACTTTAGAAACATGGCAACATTATTTATGGCCCAAAGAATTTTTTATACATTCTGATCATGAATCTTTGAAACATATTAAAAGTCAAGCTAAACTGAATCGTAGACATGCTAAATGGGTTGAATTCATTGAGACTTTCCCTTATGTCATTAAACACAAGAAGGGAAAAGAAAATGTTATTGCTGATGCTTTGTCTTTTCACTATACTATGCTTTCACAACTTGACTTCAAAATATTTGGTTTGGAGACCATCAAAGATCAATATGTGCATGATGCTGATTTTAAAGATGTAATGCAGAATTGTAAAGAAGGTAGAATGTGGAACAAGTTTGTCGTTAACGATGGATTTGTGTTTCGTGCTAACAAGCTATGCATTCCAGCTAGCTCCGTTCGTCTTTTGTTGTTGCAGGAGGCGCATGGAGGAGGATTAATGGGACACTTTGGCGTGAAAAAGACGGAGGACATACTTGCTACACATTTCTTTTGGCCAAAGATGAGACGGGATGTTGAGTATTTTATTGCTCGATGCACTACATGTCAAAAAGCTAAGTCATGACTCAATCCTCATGGTTTATATATGCCTTTGCCTGTACCTAGTGTTCCTTGGGAGGATATATCTATGGACTTTGTTTTAGATTTACCTCGAACAAAGAAGGGGAGGGATAGCATATTTGTTGTCGTGGATAGATTCTCGAAAATGGCACACTTTATACCATGTCATAAAAGCGATGATGCTGTTAATGTTGCTGATTTGTTCTTTCGTGAAATTATTCGCTTGCATGGTGTGCCAAATACTATTGTTTCAGATCATGATACTAAATTTCTTAGCCACTTTTGGAGATGTTTATGGGCTAAGTTGGGGACTAAACTGCTTTTTAGTACTACTTGTCACCCCCAAACTGATGGACAAACTTAAGTAGTCAATAGAACGTTGTCTACTATGCTTAGGGCTGTTTTGAAGAATAATAAGAAAATGTGGGAGGAATGCTTGCCTCATATTGAATTTGCTTATAATCGTTCATTGCATTCTACTACTAAGATGTGCCCTTTTGAAGTTGTGTATGGTTTCCTACCTCGTGCACCTATTGATTTGTTGCCTCTTCCATCTTCGGAGAAGGTTAATTTTGATGCTAAACAACGTGCTCAATTGATTTTAAAAATGCATGAGTTAACTAAGGAAAACATTGTGATAGAGGCGAGGGTCCCGATCTTTCGATGAGATGATAACTATCGATTTGGTGGAGACGACTTTGACAATCCGACTACAAACGTGCACAACGTTGCGCCTTAGCAATCGCTAAACCAATCTCCTGAGGTTACTGACGATGCTGGAAGCACGGTCAGCCTGACCACGAAGGTCTATTCCTGCAAGCAATCGAAGAACGAGCAAGAATATGATAAAGCAATCTGAATATTGCAAATATATATGAAGTATTGATAATGGTGGGGATCCGGAAGCGGTCTTGGTCCGGTCGTTGGACACAAACGAAGTACACAAAGTTGTAATGGCTAACTTTTAACTAAACAAATCCCAAGGAAAAGCTACTAGATGGATCTACTTATATAGGAGCAAGGGGTGGCGGCCAGGGAGGTGGGAGGACGTCCCAAGGCAGCCTAAAACTAAATCTAGGTCGTACAAGGCCAATGGGCCCAAGTGGAGGTGATGTAACACCTTTGGACTTGTAGTTTGACTCGGATTCTGTTGTAGCATCAGATTGTTTCGTCCACAACTCAACGCTCCGGATGAATTTGAAGGTGATTCCAATTGGGTTGGAAAGTGCACTAAATCTAGTTTCCAACAAAAAAAGAATCACCCAATTCGGAGTCCGTATGAAAAACTTGTGTGCGTTTTGAGTCAGGTATGTCTGTGCAGTCCGAATCTGAATCCAGAACGTGAGAGACTTGGACTCTATCTTCTCTTGGGCCAAAAGTGACGTGAGAGAACTTTTTGGACAGCAAATAAACATCTCTTTCTTCCTTATCTTCATATGTGGATTGTAAAAATGTCCCATACACCTGCAATTAGACAAAACACAAAAGTGTGTGAAGTATTTTTGTTCTGGATAACATAAATAGATTATTGAATAGTTTGCACTAGAAATCACCTGACAAATATGCATATATGCAATATTTTTGGTCATATCCAAGGTAGTTATGTCCTCATCACATTGAGCGTATGAATGCTAAATATAAACTTGCTGGAGATAAGGGTAGAAAACATGTTGTGTTTGCACCTGGAGATCTTGTTTGGTTACATTTGCGTAAGGATAGATTTCCTGATTTGCGCAAATCAAAGCTAATGCCATGTGCTGATGGTCCCTTTAAGGTGTTAGAGAAAATAAATGATAATGCATATAAACTTGAGCTGCCTGCAGATTTTGGGGTTAGTCCCACTTTTAACATTGCAGATTTGAAGCCTTATTTGGGTGTGGAAGATAAGCTTCCGTCGAGGACGACTTCATTTCAAGAAGGGAAGGATGATGAGGACATCAATACCATTGTTACACCCATAGCCCCTACTGCTACATATACGGGACCAATTACTAGAGCTCGCGCACGCCAATTAAATTATCAGGTACTTTCGTTTCTTGGTAATGATTCTAATGTTAATGAGAATATGATGCTGCCTAAATTGGATACATTTGTTTTGCTTACAAATGAAGGGCCTAGCTTGGAGAAGGATGAACAATTGAGCAAGAACAAGCATGGAGTTGATGCTATGCGCAAGGGGGACAAGAACGGAGTTACAAGTGATGATTTCAGGACTTTGAAGCCACCATAATGGGTGCATGAAGCCTTGGACGAAATATACAAGATGCCACTTCATAAATTTCGTCCCGAGGCTATTATAGGTGTTGCGTCACCTTTTTATTAGGCCAGGCCCATGTAATTTCGAAATACATAAGTATAGGCTATTTTTAGAGTCCGTATGTGTGGGGAAACAAGAGATAGGGTGGATTTCGGACCCCTCCACCAAGGGCCACGAAATTCCCCCTCTCTTCCTCCATATATACAGCCCTTAGGGCACCGTTTAGACTTTGGGTTTTGTTTAGATTAAAAGTTCGCCATAGCTGCAATTTCGCGTACTTCGTTTGTGTTCAACGACCAGATAAAGGCGTCACAGAACCCCACCTTGATCAATAAAGCTTTCATCTTATATTCGCAATATCCAGATTGCAATCTCAGATTCTTGCTTGTTCTTTGTTTGCTCGCAGGAGTCAGACCCTCATGGTCAGGTTGATCGTGCTCCGGCGTGGTCAATAACCTCTCGGAGTTGGTTTAGCGATTGCTAAGGCGCGACGTCCTCGCACGTTCGTAGTCGGATCGTCAAAGTCGACTTCCACCAAAGCGAAATCCATCATCTCATCGAAAGACGGGACACCTTTGCCTCTATCACTTTGTTTTAGGTTTACCTCGAACAAAGAAGGGGAGGGATATCATATTTGTTGTCGTGGATAGATTCTCGAAAATGGCACACTTTATACCATGTCATAAAAGCGATGATGTTGTTAATGTTGTTGATTTGTTCTTTCGTGAAATTATTCGCTTGCATGGTGTGCCAAATACTATTGTTTCAGATCGTGATACTAAATTTCTTAGCCACTTTTGGAGATGTTTATGGGCTAAGTTGGGGACTAAACTGCTTTTTAGTACTACTTGTCACCCCCAAACTGATGGACAAACTGAAGTAGTCAATAGAACGTTGTCTACTATGCTTAGGGCTGTTTTAAAGAATAATAAGAAAATGTGGGAGGAATGCTTGCCTCATATTGAATTTGCTTATAATCGTTCATTGCATTCTACTACTAAGATGTGCCCTTTTGAAGTTGTGTATGGTTTCCTACCTCGTGCACCTATTGATTTGTTGCCTCTTCCATCTTCGGAGAAGGTTAATTTTCATGCTAAACAACGTGCTGAATTGATTTTAAAAACGCATGAGTTAACTAAGGAAAACATTGAGCGTATGAATGCTAAATATAAACTTGCTGGAGATAAGGGTAGAAAACATGTTGTGTTTGCACCTGGAGATCTTGTTTGGTTACATTTGCGTAAGGATAGATTTCCTGATTTGCGCAAATCAAAGTTAATGCCACGTGCTGATGGTCCCTTTAAGGTGTTAGAGAAAATAAATGATAATGCATATAAACTTGAGCTGCCTGCAGATTTTGGGGTTAGTCCCACTTTTAACATTGCAGATTTGAAGCCTTATTTGGGTGAGGAAGATGAACTTCCGTCGAGGACGACTTCATTTCAAGAAGGGGAGGATGATGAGGACATCAATACAATTGTTACACCCACAACCCCTGCTGCTATACATACTGGACCAATTACTAGAGCTCGTGCACGCCAACTAAATTACCAGGTACTTTCGTTTCTTGGTAATGATTCTAATGTTCATGAGAATATGATGCTGCCTAAATTGGATACATTTGTTTTGCTTACAAATGAAGGGCCTAGCTTGGAGAAGGATGAACATTGGAGCAAGAACAAGCATGGAGATTGATAGAGGCAAAGGTGTCCCGTCTTTCGATGAGATGGTGGATTTCGCTTTGGTGGAAGTCGACTTTGACGATCCGACTACGAACGTGTGAGGACGTCGCGCCTTAGCAATCGCTAAACCAACTCCGAGAGGTTATTGACCACGCCGGAGCACGATCAACCTGACCACGAGGGTCTGTTTCCTGCGAGCAAACGAAGAACAAGCAAGAAACTAAGATTGCAATCTGGATATTGCGAATATAAGATGAAAGCTTTATTGATCAAGGTGGGGTTCTGTGACGCCTTTGTCTGGTCGTTGAACACAAACGAAGTACGCGAAGTTGCAGCTATGGCGAACTTTTAATCTAAACAAAACCCAAAGTCTAAACGATGCCCTAAGGGCTGTATATATGGAGGAAGAGGGGGGGAATTTCGTGGCCCTTGGTGGAGGGGTCCGAAATCAACCATATCTCTTGTTTCCCCACACATACGGACTCTAAAAATAGCCTATACTTATGTATTTCGAAATTACATGGGCCTGGCCCAATAATAAGGTGACGCAGCACCTAAAATAGCCTCGGGACGAAATTTAGGAAGTGGCATCTTGTATATTTCGTCCAAGGCTTCATGCACCCATTATGGTGGCTTCAAAGTCCTGAAATCATCACTTGTAACTCCGTTCTTGTTCCCCTTGCGCATGCCATCATCTCCATGCTTGTTCTTGCTCCAATGTTCATCCTTCTCCAAGCTAGGCCCTTCATTTGTAAGCAAAACAAATGTATCCAATTTAGGCAGCATCATATTCTCATGAACATTAGAATCATTACCAAGAAACGAAAGTACCTGGTAATTTAGTTGGCGTGCACGAGCTCTAGTAATTGGTCCAGTATGTATAGCAGCAGGGGTTGTGGGTGTAACAATTGTATTGATGTCCTCATCACTCAATAGCTTCAATCTTGGCTTTGTCAACTTCAATTCCCTGTGGAGTAACAACATAGCCAAGAAAAGATACTCGGTCGGTGCAAAAGGTGCACTTCCCAAGGTTACCAAACAAACGTGCATCACGTAGAGCAATAAAAACAGCACGTAAATGTTCCAAATGTTCTTCCAAAGATCTGCTATAAATCAGTATGTCATCAAAGTAAACTACCACAAATCGTCCAATGAAAGCACGTAAAACTTCGTTCATTAATCTCATGAAAGTACTAGGTGCATTAGTTAACCCAAAAGGCATGACTAACCACTCATATAATCCAAACTTAGTTTTAAATGCTGTTTTCCATTCATCTCCCAATTTCATACGAATTTGATGGTAGCCACTACGCAAATCAACTTTGGAGAATATTGTAGAGCCACTCAATTCATCAAGCATATCATCTAGCATAGGAATAGGATGACGATAACGAATAGTAATATTATTAATGCCTCTACAATCAACACACATACGTGATGTACCATCCTTTTTCGGCACTAGAATAATAGGAACAGCACAAGGACTAAGGGATTCGCGTATATAACCTTTGTCGAGAAGCTCTTGTACTTGACGCATAATCTCCTTCGTCTCCTCTGGATTGGTACGGTATGGTGCACGGTTTGGCAGTGAAGCACCGGGAATTAAGTCAATCTGATGCTCAATCCCTCGAATAGGCGGTAATCCCGGTGGCACGTCTTGTGGAAAAACGTCAGCGAACTCCTGCAAAATGTTAGTGACAGCAGGAGGCAAAGAGGAAGGCACGTCCTCGAATGAAAATAATGCCTCTTTGCACACAAAAGCATAGCAAACAGAGTTGCAGAAATCTAGCTCATCAATATCAGATTTGGTGGCAAATAAACATGCACTTTTCAATTTAATTTCAGAAGCAACACTAGATGGTTTATTATTAGGCTTCATTTGTTGCTCAAATTCTTTTGCCACAATCTGATTTTCACTCTTATTCTTCTCCTGTTGTGCTTTATTAGCTCTATTAATATCATCTTTCAAAATGGAATCAGGTGTCATAGGAAGCAAAGTAATATTTTTATCCTTATGAGCAAGAGTATAGTGATTGTTTCTACCATGGTGTACAGAATTTTTATCAAATTGCCATGGTCTACCAAGTAATAAGGAACATGCTTGCATAGGTACCACATCACAATCAACATAATCAACATATGTAGAGATACTAAAATGCACACGAACAGTACGTGTTACCTTAACCTTGCCGCTGTTGTTGAACCATTGGATGTAGTAAGGATGTGGATGTGGTCTTGTGGTGAGAGAAAGCTTCTCCACCATCTCCATGCTAGCCAAGTTGTTGCAGCTCCCTCCGTCTATTATGACGCGCACAGAACGTTCCTTCACAACTCCCTTGGTATGGAACAAATTGTGCCTCTGATTTTGCTCAGCTTGTGTGACCTGCACACTCAAAACACGTTGAGCAACTAAACATTCATACCTGTCAGCGTCTTCAGGAGCCATGTATTGCGTCTCATGATCAGAATCATCTCCACCATGTTCTTCACATGTAATAAGAGCCAAAGTCTCCTCATCATAGTCACTAGCGGACTCATATCCACCATCCGCGGTAGCAATCATCACACGCGGAGATTTGCATTCTCTCGCATAATGACCTCCTCCCTTACAACGACGACAAATAATATCACTTGTGTGCTGATGAGGACATCAATACAATTGTTACACCCACAGCCCCTGCTGCTATACATACTGGACCAATTACTAGAGCTCGTGCACGCCAACTAAATTACCAGGTACTTTCGTTTCTTGGTAATGATTCTAATGTTCATGAGAATATGATGCTGCCTAAATTGGATACATTTGTTTTGCTTACAAATGAAGGGCCTAGCTTGGAGAAGGATGAACATTGGAGCAAGAACAAGCATGGAGATGATGGCATGCGCAAGGGGAACAAGAACGGAGTTACAAGTGATGATTTCAGGACTTTGAAGCCATCATAATGGGTGCATGAAGCCTTGGACGAAATATACAAGATGCCACTTCATAAATTTCGTCCCGAGGCTATTTTAGGTGCTGCGTCACCTTATTATTGGGCCAGGCCCATGTAATTTCGAAATACATAAGTAAAGGCTATTTTTAGAGTCCGTATGTGTGGGGAAACAAGAGATAGGGTTGATTTCGGACCCCTCCACCAAGGGCCACGAAATTACCCCCTCTTCCTCCATATATACAGCCCTTAGGTCATCGTTTAGACTTTGGGTTTTGTTTAGATTAAAAGTTCGCCATAGCTGCAACTTCGCGTACTTCGTTTGTGTTCAACGACCAGACAAAGGCTTCACAGAACCCCACCTTGATCAATAAAGCTTTCATCTTATATTCGCAATATCCAGATTGCAATCTCAGTTTCTTGCTTGTTCTTCGTTTGCTTGCAGGAAACAGACCCTCGTGGTCAGGTTGATCGTGCTCCGGCGTGGTCAATAACCTCTCGGAGTTGGTTTAGCGATTGCTAAGGCGCGACGTCCTCACACATTCGTAGTCGGATCGTCAAAGTCGACTGCCACCAAAGCGATATCCATCATCTCATCGAAAGACGGGACACCTTTGCCTCTATCACTAAGTTGGGGACTAAACTGCTTTTTAGTACTACTTGTCACCCCCAAACTGATGGACAAACCGAAGTAGTCAATAGAACATTGTCTACTATGCTTAGGGCTGTTTTGAAGAATAATAAGAAAATGTGAGAGGAATGCTTGCCTCATATTGAATTTGCTTATAATCGTTCATTGCATTCTACTACTAAGATGTGCCCTTTTGAAGTTGTGTATGGTTTCCTACCTCGTGCACCTATTGATTTGTTGCCTCTTCCATCTTCGGAGAAGGTTAATTTTGATGCTAAACAACGTGCTGAATTGGTTTTAAAAATGCATGAGTTAACTAAGGAAAACATTGAGTGTATGAATGCTAAATATAAACTTGCTAGAGATAAGGGAAGAAAACATGTTGTGTTTGCACCTGGAGATCTTGTTTGGTTGCATTTGCGTAAAGATAGATTTCCTGATTTGTGCAAATCAAAGCTAATGCCACGTGCTGATGGTCCCTTTAAGGTGTTAGAGAAAATAAATGATAATGCATAGAAACTTGAGCTGCCTGCAGATTTTGGGGTTAGTCCCACTTTTAACATTGCAGATTTGAAGCCTTATTTGGGTGAGGAAGATGAACTTCCGTCGAGGACGACTTCATTTTAAGAAGGGGGGGATGATGAGGACATCAATACCATTGTTACACCCACAACCCCTGCTGCTATACATACTGGACCAATTACTAGAGCTCGCGCACGCCAACTAAATTACCAGGTACTTTTTTTTCTTGGTAATGATTCTAATGTTCATGAGAATATGATGCTGCCTAAATTGGATACATTTTTTTTGCTTACAAATGAAGGGCCTAGCTTGGAGAAGGATGAAGATTGGATCAAGAGAAAGCATGGAGATGATGGCATGCGCAAGGTGATGAGGACATGACTACCTTGGATATGACCAAAAATATTGCATATATGCATATTTGTCAGGTGATTTCTAGTGCAAACTATTCAATAATCTATTTATGTTATCCAGAACAAAAATACTTCACACACTTTTGTGTTTTGTCTAATTGCAGGTGTATGGGACATTTGTACAATCCACATATGAAGATAAGGAAGAAAGAGATGTTTATTTGCTGTCCAAAAAGTTCTCTCACGTCACTTTTGGCCCAAGAGAAGATAGAGTCCAAGTCTCTCACGTTCTGGATTCAGATTCGGACTGCACAGACATACCTGACTCAAAACGCACACAAGTTTTTCATACGGACACCAAATTGGGTGATTCTTTTTTTGTTGGAAACTAGATTTCGTGCACTTTCCAACCCAATTGGAATCATCTTCAAATTCGTCCGGAGCGTTGAGTTGTGGACGAAACAATCTGATGCTGCAGCAGAATCCGAGTCAAACTACAAGTCCAAAGGTGTTACATCACCTCCACTTGGGCCCATGAGCCTTGTACGACCTAGATTTAGTTTTAGGCTGCCTTGGGACGTCCTCCCACCTCCTTGGCCGCCACCCCTTGCTCCTATATAAGTAGATCCATCTAGTAGCTTTTCCTTGGGTTTTGTTTAGATTAAAAGTTCGCCATAGCTGCAACTTCGCGTACTTCGTTTGTGTTCAACGACCAGACAAAGGCGTCACAGAACCCCACCTTGATCAATAAAGCTTTCATCTTATATTCGCAATATCCAGATTGCAATCTCAGTTTCTTGCTTGTTCTTCGTTTGCTCGCAGGAAACAGACCCTCGTGGTCAGGTTGATCGTGCTCCGGCGTGGTCAATAACCTCTCGGAGTCGGTTTAGCGATTGCTAAGGCGCGACGTCCTCGCACGTTCGTAGTCGGATCGTCAAAGTCGACTTCCACCAAAGCGATATCCATCATCTCATCGAAAGACGGGACACCTTTGCCTCTATTAAGTGGTATCATTTTTCGGGTTGCTCGGTGAGAATTTCCAGTTTTCCTAGATTAGATTTATTTTCTTACCTATTGTCCAAGAAAAAGCCACAAAAAAGAGTTAGATCTATTCATCCTTGGTCCAAGCCAGTCTGAGCCTTTGCAATTTTCTTTTCATTGCTTGCATAGTTGAATTATCGGTTGCATCGTCGTGTCGAGTTGCTGGTCTTAGTGTCTAATTCGTTTAGAGTTTCGAGTTCTGTTCACATTACTCACGCCACCGCTGCATCATTATCTCTTCCGCTGTCCACCACCCATCCATCAATTTCCACCACGTGCTACCCACCATTCATTGTCATAATAATAGTTGAGATCGTTCACATCTTCACTTGATTCAATCTGCATCTTATCTAGTTTGTCTTGGAAAGAGGGAGAAAAAGAAGATAAAGAAAAAAAAGAGAGAAAAAAGGAAAGAAAAAAAAGAAAAAGAGGGAGAAGAAAAAGAAAAAAAAGGCGTGAGAAAAAAAAAGAGAAGAAAAAAAAATTGAATCTATCTAGAATCAATCTCGTACCTGAATTCGGATTGGAATCTGTTTTGCGCACTGTTCAGTAAAACAGGCGTATCTTCCTCATACGAAGTCAGTTTTGGCTCCGTGAGTACTCAAATTGAAGATAGCGACGAGCCGCATCTAAATAGTTGCAGAAGCTAGTTCAATATTTGACACCTCAAAATCGGCTTCTAAATAGGTCTTTTTGCCCTCCGAACTTCGTGAACACAACTTGTTCCAATCTTTCAGGCCAGTTTTAGAATTCTTTGACTCCTCATATCAACTCAGAATTGAGTGATTCTTTTTGCATTGGAAAGCTTGAGTTAGTAGCATTCTTTGAAAGAATTTATCAGAAAATTGTCTCAAACTTTCAAGAGGAAAGTTGGAGAGAGAGTTGTTGTATATCCTGCTTGGCAGTTGTTTTTCATCATTATCTTCACTGTCGTTGTGATCTTCACTTATATCTTGCTGTCAAGAGCTACTTAGTATCCTTCATTGATGCTAGTTGTGCTACGCCGTGACCTCATTAGTGTTCTAGGCTCGCGTCTCTAGTCCGGTCTAGCCTAGGACCAGCACAGTACCGTCGTTGAGCGTTTATTCAACATTGCATCTTTGAATTGATTATTGCTAATCTTTTGCTACCATATATAGCCAACCCAGCTCCACATATTTCTACACCGTGTATATGTACGCTCCCCTGGCAATCGCTTTACTCAATATTCGGAGTTACTTGACACCGCTGGTTGCCGATCACCGCCTGCTGCATGGTAAGAACTTGTAAGACATTGATATTTGCTTTACTGTGAGCGTTTTACCACCACATCCTAGTAGTTATAGGAACATTATTTTTGGGTTTTGTTTCTTGTTCTACAAATCATGACAGGATCCAGAGTCAATTCATGGGCTTTGTCGATCGCAGGAGACGTGCCACCACCTTTGCAAATACCACAACCGTCACGAGAGGTGCACAAACATCCAAATGCACATGATCAGGTTAATGTATCTATACCACCATTTAATGGCCGTTTTAAACCTGCTTTATATATTGAATGGGAGTTCGACATAAAAAATATATTTGCTTCCCATAATTTCAATGAACATAAAAAGGTTAAGGTTGCGGTTGGTTCTTTCACTGGTTATGCTTTGGTTTGGTGGAGTGAATATTGTCGGTTACACCCTGATTATATAGCTACTACTTGGGATGATTTGAAACTTGCCATGCGACATACTTTCGTCCCTGCTTATTATACTCGTGACATGATTAAGATGTTGCAACACTTAAAACAAGGTAGTGAAACTGTAACAAAATATTATGATGATTTACAAACTACCTTGTTGCATTCTTCTTTAGAAGAAAATGAAGATGATTTATGGATAGATTTTGGGGAGGATTAAACCGTGATATTCAAGAGATACTAATTCATGAAGAGTGTTATCCTATGGACCATTTGTTTCATCTTGCTTGCAAAGCTGAACAGGAAATCAAACGACGTGTTGGCCACGAGGAGAACAAGCGCACGGTGCACATTCCAAGAGTTGATATGATTGTTCCTTCAACTACTAGGCATACTATGACAACCACATCCGTTGTTGTCAGGACTACATCACCCCCACCATGTGACACATCGCCCCCGAGAGTGGCTACATCATCTGAGGTGATCATAAGAGGTAATGACAAAGGTACTGATCTTCCATCTCTACATAAGAATGATGAATGCCTTGTCAATTTGAATGCACCATCTGATGAGCTACCCACTACTTTGATCACACCACCTATTTTAGAGGACTACGTTGATAATTTGACTTTGCCATGTGATCAAACAACTGAAATACCAACAATTTTGAGTGCACCCATTGAATTAACTATTGATGCAAAAGAACCAATGTTTAATCATTTTGATATGACCTCTAATCTTGGTGATGATTCTGTGTTGAATGACTTATTGCATGTTTGCTTATTTAAGCATGTTGTAGCATGTAAATTTGATGCAAGTAAGGTTTATTCACCAATGTTGGGATGGTTTAATGATGAACATTGTCAATCTTTTGAAATGAATAAGAGCTTCACTTATATGTGCAAACTGAGTTGCAATATTTTCATGCCTTCTCCTTCTTGTGCTAATTTTTTGGCTTTAGATTTTATGAACTATGCAAGTTACTCATCTATTCGTGTGTCATATATGCAAAAATCAAGGGAAGTAAAAATGGATGACATATACATATACAACATGTACACCTTGTCTCTTTTGTTAGCCACATTTCAGATTAAGCAACGCCGAGGACGGCTTTATTTTCAAGAAGGGGAGGATGATGAGGACATGACTACCTTGGATATGACCAAAAATATTGCATATATGCATATTTGTCAGGTGATTTCTAGTGCAAACTATTCAATAATCTATTTATGTTATCCAGAACAAAAATACTTCACACACTTTTGTGTTTTGTCTAATTGCAGGTGTATGGGACATTTGTACAATCCACATATGAAGATAAGGAAGAAAGAGATGTTTATTTGCTGTTCAAAAAGTTCTCTCACGTCACTTTTGGCCCAAGAGAAGATAGAGTCCAAGTCTCTCACGTTCTGGATTCAGATTCGGACTGCGCAGACATACCTGACTCAAAACGCACACAAGTTTTTCATACGGACTCCGAATTGGGTGATTCTTTTTTTTGTTGGAAACTAGATTTCGTGCACTTTCCAACCCAATTGGAATCACCTTCAAATTCGTCCGGAGCATTGAGTTGTGGACGAAACAATCTGATGCTGCAGCAGAATCCGAGTCAAACTACAAGTCCAAAGGTGTTACATCACCTCCACCATGTGACACATCGCCCCCGAGAGTGGCTACATCATCTGAGTTGATCATAAGAGGTAATGACAAAGGTACTGATCTTCCATCTCTACATGAGAATGATGAATGCCTTGTCAATTTGAATGCACCATCTGATGAGCTACCCACTACTTTGATCACACCACCTATTTTAGAGGACTACGTTGATAATTTGACTTTGCCATGTGATCAAACAACTGAAATACCAACAATTTTGAGTGCACCCATTGAATTAACTATTGATGCAAAAGAACCAATGTTTAATCATTTTGATATGACCTCTAATCTTGGTGATGATTCTGTGTTGAATGACTTATTGCATGTTTGCTTATTTAAGCATGTTGTAGCATGTAAATTTGATGCAAGTAAGGTTTATTCACCAATGTTGGGATGGTTTAATGATGAACATTGTCAATCTTTTGAAATGAATAAGAGCTTCACTTATATGTGCAAACTGAGTTGCAACATTTTCATGCCTTCTCCTTCTTGTGCTAATTTTTTGGCTTTAGATTTTATGAACTATGCAAGTTACTCATCTATTCATGTGTCATATATGCAAAAATCAAGGGAAGTAAAAATGGATGATATATACATATACAACATGTACACCTTGTCTCTTTTGTTAGCCACATTTCATATTAAGCAACGCCGAGGACGGCTTTATTTTCAAGAAGGGGAGGATGATGAGGACATGACTACCTTGGATATGACCAAAAATATTGCATATATGCATATTTGTCAGGTGATTTCTAGTGCAAACTATTCAATAATCTATTTATGTTATCCAGAACAAAAATACTTCACACACTTTTGTGTTTTGTCTAATTGCAGGTGTATGGGACATTTGTACAATCCACATATGAAGATAAGGAAGAAAGAGATGTTTATTTGCTGTCCAAAAAGTTCTCTCACGTCACTTTTGGCCCAAGAGAAGATAGAGTCCAAGTCTCTCACGTTCTGGATTCAGATTCGGACTGCACAGACATACCTGACTCAAAACGCACACAAGTTTTTCATACGGACACCAAATTGGGTGATTCTTTTTTTGTTGGAAACTAGATTTCGTGCACTTTCCAACCCAATTGGAATCATCTTCAAATTCGTCCGGAGCGTTGAGTTGTGGACGAAACAATCTGATGCTGCAGCAGAATCCAAGTCAAACTACAAGTCCAAAGGTGTTACATCACCTCCACTTGGGCCCATGAGCCTTGTACGACCTAGATTTAGTTTTAGGCTGCCTTGGGACGTCCTCCCACCTCCTTGGCCGCCACCCCTTGCTCCTATATAAGTAGATCCATCTAGTAGCTTTTCCTTGGGTTTTGTTTAGATTAAAAGTTCGCCATAGCTGCAACTTCGCGTACTTCGTTTGTGTTCAACGACCAGACAAAGGCGTCACAGAATCCCACCTTGATCAATAAAGCTTTCATCTTATATTCGCAATATCCAGATTGCAATCTCAGTTTCTTACTTGTTCTTCGTTTGCTCGCAGGAAACAGACCCTCGTGGTCAGGTTGATCGTGCTCCGGCGTGGTCAATAACCTCTCGGAGTCGGTTTAGCGATTGCTAAGGCGCGACGTCCTCGCACGTTCGTAGTCGGATCGTCAAAGTCGACTTCCACCAAAGCGATATCCATCATCTCATCGAAAGACGGGACACCTTTGCCTCTATTACAAGGGGAACAAGAACGGAGTTACGAGTGATGATTTCAGGTCTTTGAAGCCACCATAACGAGTGCATGAAGCCTTGGACGAAATATACAAGATGCCACTTCATAAATTTCGTCCAGAGGCTATTATAGGTGCTGCGTCACCTTTTTATTGGGTCAGGCCCATGTAATTTCGAAATACATAAGTATAGGCTATTTTTAGAGTCCGTATGTGTGGGGAAACAAGAGATAGGGTTGATTTCGGACCCCTCCACCAAGGGCCACGAAATTCCCCCTCTCTTCCTCCATATATACAGCCCTTAGGGCACCGTTTAGACTTTGGGTTTTGTTTAGATTAAAGTTCGCCATAGCTGCAACTTCGCGTACTTCGTTTGTGTTCAACGACCAGACAAAGGCGTCACAGAACCCCACCTTGATCAATAAAGCTTTCATCTTATATTCGCAATATCCAGATTGCAATCTCAGTTTCTTGCTTGTTCTTTGTTTGCTCGCAGGAAACAGACCCTCGTGGTCAGGTTGATCATGCTCCGGCGTAGTCAATAACCTCTCGGAGTTGGTTTAGCGATTGCTAAGGCGCGACGTCCTCGCACGTTCATAGTCGGATCGTCAAAGTCGACTTCCACCAAAGGGATATCCATCATCTCATCGAAAGACGGGACACCTTTGCCCCTATCAAGAGCTTTGCGGCGAGAGTTCGTGCCTCCAACCTACATGGAACAACTTCGACGCCAATTGGAGAACACCATCCAAGGATCCAAGTCCATCGACGCGTACTTCAAGGAGATGAAGATTGCCTTGCGACGAGCCGGCGTGGATGACCCCATTTCGATGAAGTTCCACTTCATGATGGGATTGCACAACGACATCTCCAAGACCATCTTCCCCAAGAACTACAAGTCCATCGATGAATACTACATTGGTGCTCTCAAGGCGGAACAAGAACTCATGAAGGCCAAGGCTTCTCCACCCCAAGCAAACTTTGCAACGACCAAGCTCCATGAGAACGAGCATGAGGATAGTACCACCAAGATGTCCAAGCCCGACGAGCTCCAAGACGATGCTCCCAAGTTCGACTTCACCGCCATCCCTCTTTGTGGCATTGATGGTGCCGAGTCTACCACGACTCTTTTTCAAGACGGTGCGGCGACGAGTACGACTACGGAGACCCTCAAGGACCAAGTTTTCGAGGCGAGCGACAAGGTGGCGAGCAAGGATGATGCTTCCATCTTAGGAGGTGAGAGTGATGATGTGCCATCTTCGGCCTTCATCCACGGCGATGATGACGAGATGATCGAGCATGGGATTTTACCTTCGCTCATGGAGGAGAGTGATGATGTGCCATCTTCGGCCTTCATCCACGGCGACGACGACGAGACGGTTGAGCATGGGATTCTCCCTTCGACCACGGCTGATGAGGACATCAATACAATTGTTACACCCACAGCCCCTGCTGCTATACATACTGGACCAATTACTAGAGCTCGTGCACGCCAACTAAATTACCAGGTACTTTCGTTTCTTGGTAATGATTCTAATGTTCATGAGAATATGATGCTGCCTAAATTGGATACATTTGTTTTGCTTACAAATGAAGGGCCTAGCTTGGAGAAGGATGAACATTGGAGCAAGAACAAGCATGGAGATGATGGCATGCGCAAGGGGAACAAGAACGGAGTTACAAGTGGTGATTTCAGGACTTTGAAGCCACCATAATGGGTGCATGAAGCCTTGGACGAAATATACAAGATGCCACTTCCTAAATTTCGTCCCGAGGCTATTTTAGGTGCTGCGTCACCTTATTATTGGGCCAGGCCCATGTAATTTCGAAATACATAAGTATAGGCTATTTTTAGAGTCCGTATGTGTGGGGAAACAAGAGATAGGGTTGATTTCGGACCCCTCCACCAAGGGCCACGAAATTCCCCCCCTCTTCCTCCATATATACAGCCCTTAGGGCATCGTTTAGACTTTGGGTTTTGTTTAGATTAAAAGTTCGCCATAGCTGCAACTTCGCGTACTTCGTTTGTGTTCAACGACCAGACAAAGGCGTCACAGAACCCCACCTTGATCAATAAAGCTTTCATCTTATATTCGCAATATCCAGATTGCAATCTCAGTTTCTTGCTTGTTCTTCGTTTGCTCACAGGAAACAGACCCTCGTGGTCAGGTTGATCGTGCTCCGGCGTGGTCAATAACCTCTCGGAGTTGGTTTAGCGATTGCTAAGGCACGACGTCCTCGCACGTTCGTAGTCGGATTGTCAAAGTCGACTTCCACCAAAGCGAAATCCATCATCTCATCGAAAGACGGGACACCTCCGCCTCTATCAAGTGGTATCAGATTTCCAGGTTGCTCGGTGAGATTTTACAGTTTTTCGTAGTTTAGATCGAGTCTGTTCTTCATACCTACAGTCCACGAAAAAGCCACAAAAAAAATTAGGGTTAGTTCATCATATCCGAACCAATCTGAGCCTTTGCATAATCTTTTTAGGGTTTTGCTTTGTTGAATTTGCGGTTGCATCGTCGTGTCTAGTTGCTGGTCTTAGAGTCTAGTCTTTTAGAGTTTCGAGTTCTGGTCATAAGTTGTCACGCCGCCGCCGCACCATCATCATCGCCCCTGCCATCTACCACCACCGCTTATCCGCCACCGCTCCGAATCCGTATCCATATACCACCACCAATCCGTGTCCATATACCACCACCGATCCATATCCATATACTACCACCGCTACCACCACCGCTGCCATATACCACCACCATATATCCACCACCAATACGAGTTCCTTGCATATTAGGTTTGTTTTCGAGATCCATCTAGATTCCGATTCGTGTTTCCTTGCCGGAGTAGGTTTCGGAAAAAAAAAGAGTCGGGTAGCCACGCTCCGTTTAGGCCCAAAATTTTTCGAAAACGCATTTTTCGAAAAAAATTCCGGCTATCCTATTTTTAGGTGTTTCTGAGTGTTTTGAGACAGGTGCCATTATAGGAAGTTTTTTTTGACCCGTTTCCAGTTTTTGGGTCCGGGCAGTCGAAAAAAAAAAATTGGTCGAAAAAATTTCGTGCCCATCCTGTCCGTTTGAGCTAGGAAGAGTTTTGAGACACTCGCCATTATAGTGATTTTTCCCAAAAAAAAAGCAGCGCAAAAAAAAAGAAAAAAAAAGAGCGCAAAAAAAAGAGCGAATTTTTTTTTTCAGAGTGTGCTTTTCCCTTGTTTACGTGTCGGGCCGTGATTTTGTTGGTGTTCTAGGCTCGCGTCTCTAGCACAGTCTAGCCTAGGACCAGCACAGTACCGTCGTTGAGCGTTTATTCAACTTTGCATCTCTGAATTGATTATTGCTGACCCTTTTTGCTACCATACTATAAGCCTTCCCAGCTCCACATACATCTACGTCGTGTGTTTGACTCTCCCTGGTAATCGCTCTATCCAAGCTTTGAGAGTTTTTGACTACAACGGTTGCCGATCACCGCCTGCTGCTGGGTAAGAACTGGTAAGAATTTGAGATTTGCTTGACGGATTTGTGATACACCACCACCACTTCTTAGTAGTCTGTAGGATCATATTCTTGTGTGTTTCTATTGCTGCTAACCATGCCAGGATCACAAGCCGACGAGATTGACTGGGAGAATTTATCGAACAAGGAGCTTCATGATAAGTTTTAGCAAATGATGACTGAACAGGTGCAAGATGTGCTGAACAATTTTGAAGAGGCCATGGAGAAGATCACTGGCCTTGAGAAGACGTTCGAAACAAAGCTCGATAACAAGTTTAATGAATTGCTCGCGCGTCTTCCACCACCACCACCCGCTGCACCTAACGCACCTCTCCAACAACAACAACAACGACTACCTCCACGTCGCGAAGCAGACCTCCGCCGAGCAAGCCGTGTTCCTCTTGCGTTTGGCCAAACTGTTGGTGCTGCTGTTGATACTTCTGTGGCTCCTGCTGCTGATGCGGAGGAGGATGATTATGTGGGAGATTATGAGGATGAGGTTGATCAAAATCAACACTACGTGCAGCCACCTGTACCGCCACCAGCAGGTCGACCTCAGGTATATATTCGTAATGGTAGGCCTGCACCACCACCTCAGGTACTGATGAGGACATCAATACAATTGTTACACCCACAGCCCCTGCTGCTATACATACTGGACCAATTACTAGAGCTCGTGCACGCCAACTAAATTACCAGGTACTTTCGTTTCTTGGTAATGATTCTAATGTTCATGAGAATATGATGCTGCCTAAATTGGATACATTTGTTTTGCTTACAAATGAAGGGCCTAGCTTGGAGAAGGATGAACATTGGAGCAAGAACAAGCATGGAGATGATGGCATGCGCAAGGGGAACAAGAACGGAGTTACAAGTGATGATTTCAGGACTTTGAAGCCACCATAATGGGTGCATGAAGCCTTGGACGAAATATACAAGATGCCACTTCATAAATTTCGTCCCGAGGCTATTTTAGGTGCTGCGTCACCTTATTATTGGGCCAGGCCCATGTAATTTCGAAATACATAAGTATAGGCTATTTTTAGAGTCCGTATGTGTGGGGAAACAAGAGATAGGGTTGATTTCGGACCCCTCTACCAAGGGCCACGAAATTCCCCCCTCTTCCTCCATATATACAGCCCTTAGGGCATCGTTTAGACTTTGGGTTTTGTTTAGATTAAAAGTTCGCCATAGCTGCAACTTCGCGTACTTCGTTTGTGTTCAACGACCAGACAAAGGCGTCACAGAACCCCACCTTGATCAATAAAGCTTTCATCTTATATTCGCAATATCCAGATTGCAATCTTAGTTTCTTGCTTGTTCTTCGTTTGCTCGCAGGAAACAGACCCTCGTGGTCAGGTTGATCGTGCTCCGGCGTGGTCAATAACCTCTCGGAGTTGGTTTAGCGATTGCTAAGGCGCGACGTCCTCACACGTTCGTAGTCGGATCGTCAAAGTCGACTTCCACCAAAGCGAAATCCACCATCTCATCGAAAGACGGGACACCTTTGCCTCTATCAAGTGGTATCAGATTTCCAGGTTGCTCGGTGAGATTTTACAGTTTTTCGTAGTTTAGATCGAGTCTATCTTCATACCTATAGTCCACGAAAAAGCCACAAAAAAAATTAGGGTTAGTTCATCATATCCGAACCAATCTGAGCCTTGCATAATCTTTTTAGGGTTTTGCTTTGTTGAATTTGCGGTTGCATCGTCGTGTCTAGTTGCTGGTCTTAGAGTCTAGTCTTTTAGAGTTTCGAGTTCTGGTCATAAGTTGTCACGCCGCCGCCGCACCATCATCATCGCCCCTGCCATCTACCACCACCGCACCGAATCCGTATCCATATACCACCACCAATCCGTGTCCATATACCACCACCGATCCATATCCATATACTACCACCGCTACCACCACCGCTGCCATATACCACCACCATATATCCACCACCAATCCGAGTTCTTTGCTTATTAGGTTTGTTTTCGGGATCCATCTAGATTCCGATTTGTGTTTCCTTGCCGGAGTAGGTTTCGGAAAAAAAAAAAAAGAGTCGGGTAGCCACGCTCCGTTTAGGCCCAAAATTTTTCGATGATGAGGACATGACTACCTTGGATATGACCAAAAATATTGCATATATGCATATTTGTCAGGTGATTTCTAGTGCAAACTATTCAATAATCTATTTGTGTTATCCAGAACAAAAATACTTCACACACTTTTGTGTTTTGTCTAATTGCAGGTGTATGGGACATTTGTACAATCCACATATGAAGATAAGGAAGAAAGAGATGTTTATCTGCTGTCCAAAAAGTTCTCTCACGTCACTTTTGGCCCAAGAGAAGATAGAGTCCAAGTCTCTCACATTCTGGATTCAGATTCGGACTGCACAGACATACCTGACTCAAAACGCACACAAGTTTTTCATACGGACTCCGAATTGGGTGATTCTTTTTTTTGGAAACTAGATTTCGTGCACTTTCCAACCCAAGTGGAATCACCTTCAAATTCATTCGGAGCGTTGAGTTGTGGACGAAACAATCTGATGCTGCAGCAGAATCCGAGTCAAACTACAAGTCCAAAGGTGTTGCATCACCTCCACTTGGGCCCATTGGCCTTGTACGACCTAGATTTAGTTTTAGGCTGCCTTGGGACATCCTCCCACCTCCTTGGCCGCCACCCCTTGCTCCTATATAAGTAGATCCATCTAGTAGCTTTTCCTTGGGATTTGTTTAGTTAAAAGTTAGCCATTGCAACTTCGTGTACTTCGTTTGTGTCCAACGACCAGACCAAGACCGCTTCCGGATCCCCACCTTTATCAATACTTCATATATACTCGCAATATTCAGATTGCTTTTATCATATTCTTGCTTGTTCTTCGATTGCTTGCAGGAATAGACCTTCGTGGTCAGGTTGATTGTGCTCCAGCGTGGTCAATAACCTTTCGGAGTTGGTTTAGCGATTGCTAAGGCGCAACGTCGTGCACGTTTGTAGTCGGATCGTCAAAGTCATCTTCACCAAATCGATAGTTATCATCTCATCGAAAGATCGGGACACCCCCGCCTCTATCAAGTGGTATCAGAGACACTTTGGCGTGAAGAAGACGGAGGACGTACTTGCTACACATTTCTTTTGGCCAAAGATGAGATGGGATGTTGAGCGTTTTATTGCTCGATGCACTACATGTCAAAAAGCTAAGTCACGACTCAATCCTCATGGTTTATATATGCCTTTGCCTGTACCTAGTGTTCCTTGGGAGGATATATCTATGGACTTTGTTTTAGGTTTACCTCGAACAAAGAAGGGGAGGGATAGCATATTTGTTGTCGTGGATAGATTCTCGAAAATGGCACACTTTATACCATGTCATAAAAGCGATGATGCTGTTAATGTTGCTGATTTGTTCTTTCGTGAAATTATTCGCTTGCATGGTGTGCCAAATACTATTGTTTCAGATCGTGATACTAAATTTCTTAGCCACTTTTGGAGATGTTTATGGGCTAAGTTGGGGACTAAACTGCTTTTTAGTACTACTTGTCACCCCCAAACTGATGGACAAACTGAAGTAGTCAATAGAACATTGTCTACTATGCTTAGGGCTGTTTTGAAGAATAATAAGAAAATGTGGGAGGAATGCTTGCCTCATATTGAATTTGCTTATAATCGTTCATTGCATTCTACTACTAAGATGTGCCCTTTTCAAGTTGTGTATGCTTTCCTACCTCGTGCACCTATTGATTTGTTGCCTCTTCCATCTTCGGAGAAGGTTAATTTTGATGCTAAACAACGTGCTGAATTGATTTTAAAAATGCATGAGTTAACTAAGGAAAACATTGAGCGTATGAATGCTAAATATAAACTTGCTGGAGATAAGGGTAGAAAACATGTTGTGTTTGCACCTGGAGATCTTGTTTGGTTACATTTGCGTAAGGATAGATTTCCTGATTTGCGCAAATCAAAGCTAATGCCACGTGCTGATGGTCCCTTTAAGGTGTTAGAGAAAATAAATGATAATGCATATAAACTTGAGCTGCCTGCAGATTTTGGGGTTAGTCCCACTTTTAACATTGCAGATTTGAAGCCTTATTTGGGTGAGGAAGATGAACTTCCGTCGAGGACGACTTCATTTCAAGAAGGGGAGGATGATGAGGACATCAATACAATTGTTACACCCACAGCCCCTACGGGACCAATTACTAGAGCTCGCGCACGCCAATTAAATTATCAGGTACTTTCGTTTCTTGGTAATGATTCTAATGTTCATGAGAATATGATGCTGCCTAAATTGGATACATTTGTTTTGCTTACAAATGAAGGGCCTAGCTTGGAGAAGGATGAACATTGGAGCAAGAACAAGCATGGAGATGATGCCATGCGCAAGGGGAACAAGAACGGAGTTACAAGTGATGATTTCAGGACTTTGAAGCCACCATAATGGGTGCATGAAGCCTTGGACGAAATATACAAGATGCCACTTCATAAATTTCGTCCCGAGGCTATTATAGGTGCTGCATCACCTTTTTATTGGGCCAGGCCCATGTAATTTCGAAATACATAGGTATAGGCTATTTTTAGAGTCCGTATGTGTGGGGAAACAAGAGATAGGGTTGATTTCAGACCCCTCCACCAAGGGCCACGAAATTTCCCCTCTCTTCCTCCATATATACAGCCCTTAGGGCACCGTTTAGACTTTGGGTTTTGTTTAGATTAAAAGTTCGCCATAGCTGCAACTTCGCGTACTTCGTTTGTGTTCAACGACCAGACAAAGGCGTCACAGAACCCCACCTTGATCAATAAAGCTTTCATCTTATATTCGCAATATCCAGATGGCAATCTTAGTTTCTTGCTTGTTCTTCGTTTGCTCACAGGAAACAGACCCTCGTGGTCAGGTTGATCGTGCTCCGGCGTGGTCAATAACCTCTCGGAGTTGGTTTAGCGATTGCTAAGGCGCGACGTCCTCGCATGTTCGTAGTCGGATCGTCAAAGTCGACTTCCACCAAAGCGATATCCATCATCTCATCGAAAGACGGGACACCTTTGCCTCTATCAGATGCCATGTTACGTAGGATTTCTTGTGACAATTCTTTAGGTCACATCATATTTGCTAATCCGCTTGACTTGTCATATGCTATGCATGAGATCAATCATATGTCATATTTGCAATCTCTTCATAGTGACTATGCATATGCCATTAAAATAAACCCAATTTGCACTTATGGCATAGATGACAAGCCCATGGTTATTGGCATTTGTTTTTCTTGTGATGATATTGATATGCTCCCTTTGCATAATTTATCTCGTATGCCATGCCATGCCCACCTAGCTTCGGGTATGCATTCTTTTGGATGTTGTCCATTTTCTCCATGTGATGTTTCCGATATTGATCATGAGGAGACCCCCATAGTTTCCTCATACATGTTAGGAGATTTTGATCCATCCCATTCATTGCATAATCCCAATACTTGTGTGCACCATATGCTCCCCATGAATGAAAATGCTATCGATGTGCCATATACTTGCATTCTCAATTTGTGTCCCCATCGTGTCATACATAACAACTATTCTTTCATGATGGATGACATGTTCTTATACCATGCATCAAATTTCTTTGAGCGATGCTTATCTTGTGCTAACTCACACACGCACATACACATCATGATTGATAGAGGCAAAGGTGTCCCGTCTTTCGATGAGATGATGGATTTCGCTTTGGTGGAAGTCGACTTTGACGATCCGACTACGAACGTGTGAGGACGTCGCGCCTTAGCAATCGCTAAACCAACTCCGAGAGGTTATTGACCACACCGGAGCACGATCAACCTGACCACGAGGGTCTGTTTCCTGCGAGCAAACAAAGAACAAGCAAGAAACCGAGATTGCAATCTGAATATTGCGAATATAAGATGAAAGCTTTATTGATCAAGGTGGGGTTCTGTGACGCCCTTGTCTGGTCGTTGAACACAAACGAAGTATGCGAAGTTGCAGCTATGGCGAACTTTTAATCTAAACAAAACCCAAAGTCTAAACGATGCCCTAAGGGCTGTATAT
>NW_021215362.1:54279-71405 GCF_002162155.2 Triticum dicoccoides | reverse complement strand
GGGGGGGGGAATTTCGTGGCCCTTGGTGGAGGGGTCCGAAATCAACCCTATCTCTTGTTTCCCCACACATACGGACTCTAAAAATAGCCTATACTTATGTATTTCGAAATTACATGGGCCTGGCCCAATAATAAGGTGACGCAGCACCTAAAATAGCCTCGGGACGAAATTTATGAAGTGGCATCTTGTATATTTCGTCCAAGGCTTCATGCACCCGTTATGGTGGCTTCAAAGTCCTGAAATCATCACTTGTAACTCCGTTCTTGTTCCCCTTGCGCATGCCATCATCTCCATGCTTGGTCTTGCTCCAATGTTCATCCTTCTCCAAGCTAGGCCCTTCATTTGTAAGCAAAACAAATGTATCCAATTTAGGCAGCATCATATTCTCATGAACATTAGAATCATTAGCAAGAAACGAAAGTACCTGGTAATTTAATTGGCGTGCGCGAGCTCTAGTAATTGGTCCAGTATGTATAGCAGCAGGGGTTGTGGGTGTAACAATTGTATTGATGTCCTCATCATCCTCCCCTTCTTGAAATGAAGTCGTCCTCGACGGAAGCTCATCTTCCTCACCCAAATAAGGCTTCAAATCTGCAATGTTAAAAGTGGGACTAACCCCAAAATCTGCAGGCAGCTCCAGTTTATATGCATTATCATTTATTTTCTCTAACACCTTAAAGGGACCATCAGCACATGGCATTAGCTTTGATTTGCGCAAATTAGGAAATCTATCCTTACGCAAATGTAACCAAACAAGATCTCCAGGTGCAAACACAACATGTTTTCTACCCTTATCTCCAGCAAGTTTATATTTAGCATTCATACGCTCAATGTTTTCCTTAGTTAACTCATGCATTTTTAAAATCAATTCAGCACGTTGTTTAGCATCAAAATTAACCTTCTCCGAAGATGGAAGAGGCAACAAATCAATAGGTGCACGAGGTAGGAAACCATACACAACTTCAAAAGGGCACATCTTAGTAGTAGAATGCAATGAACGATTATAAGCAAATTCAACATGAGGCAAGCATTCCTCCCACATTTTCCTATTATTCTTCAAAACAGCCCTAAGCATAGTAGACAACGTTCTATTGACTACTTCAGTTTGTCCATCAGTTTGGGGGTGACAAGTAGTACTATAGAGTAGTTTAGTCCCCAACTTAGCCCATAAACATCTCCAAAAGTGGCTAAGAAATTTAGTATCACGATCTGAAACAATAGTATTTGGCACACCATGCAAGCGAATAATTTCACGAAAGAACAAATCAGCAACATTAACAGCATCATTGCTTTTATGACATGGTATAAAGTGTGCCATTTTCGAGAATCTATCCACGACAACAAATATGCTATCCCTCCCCTTCTTTGTTCGAGGTAAACCTAAAACAAAGTCCATAGATATATCCTCCCAAGGAACACTAGGTACAGGCAAAGGCATATATAAACCATGAGGATTGAGTCGTGACTTAGCTTTTTGACATGTAGTGCAGCAAGCAATAAAACGCTCAACATCCCGTCTCATCTTTGGCCAAAAGAAATGTGTAGCAAGTACGTCCTCCGTCTTCTTCACGCCAAAGTGTCCCATTAATCCTCCTCCATGCGCCTCCTGCAACAACAAAAGACGAACGGAGCTAGCTGGAATGCATAGCTTGTTAGCACGAAACACAAATCCATCGTTAACGACAAACTTGTTCCACATTCTTCCTTCTTTACAATTCTGCATTACATCTTTAAAATCAGCATCATGCACATATTGATCTTTGATGGTCTCCAAACCAAATATTTTGAAGTCAAGTTGTGAAAGCATAGTATAGCGACGAGACAATGCATCAGCAATAACATTTTATTTTCCCTTCTTGTGTTTGATGACATAAGGGAAAGTCTCAATCAATTCAACCCATTTAGCATGTCTACGATTCAGTTTAGCTTGACTTTTAATATGTTTCAAAGATTCATGATCAGAATGTATAACAAATTCTTTGGGCCATAAATAATGTTGCCATGTTTCTAAATTCCGAACAAGAGCATATAATTCTTTATCATAAGTAGAATAATTCAGACTAGGCCCACACAATTTTTCAGAAAAGTATGCAACAGGTTTGCCATCTTGTAATAACACACCTCCTAATCCAATTCCACTAGCATCACATTCAAGCTCAAAAGTCTTATTAAAATCAGGAAGTTGGAGTAAAGGAGCATGTGTCAACTTATCTTTCAATACCGAGAAGGCTTCTTCCTGTGCGGTACCCCAAACAAAAGGCACATCCTTCTTTGTAAGCTCGTTGAGAGGTGCAGCAATGGTGCTGTAATCTCTCACAAAACGCCTATAGAATCCAGCGAGGCCAAGAAAACTCCTCACTTGTGTGTCCGTTTTGGGCTGCGGCCAACTCTCAATAGCTTCAATCTTGGCTTTGTCAACTTCAATTCCCTGTGGAGTAACAACATAGCCAAGAAAAGATACTCGGTCGGTGCAAAAGGTGCACTTCCCAAGGTTACCAAACAAACGTGCATCACGTAGAGCAATAAAAACAGCACGTAAATGTTCCAAATGTTCTTCCAAAGATCTGCTATAAATCAGTATATCATCAAAATAGACTACCACAAATCGTCCAATGAAAGCACGTAAAACTGCGTTCATTAGTCTCATGAAAGTACTAGGCGCATTAGTTAACCCAAAAGGCATGACTAACCACTCATATAATCCAAACTTAGTTTTAAATGTTGTTTTCCATTCATCCCCCAACTTCATACGAATTTGATGGTATCCACTACGCAAATCAACTTTGGAGAATGTTGTAGAGCCACTCAATTCATCAAGCATATCATCGAGCCTAGGAATAGGATGACGATAACGAATAGTAATATTATTAATGCCTCTACAATCAACACACATACGTGATGTACCATCCTTTTTCGGCAATAGAATAATAGGAACAGCACAAGGACTAAGGGATTCGCGTATATAACCTTTGTCGAGAAGCTCTTGTACTTGACGCATAATCTCCTTCATCTCCTCTGGATTGGTACGGTATGGTGCACGGTTTGGCAGTGAAGCACCGGGAATTAAGTCAATCTGATGCTCAATCCCTCGAATAGGCGGTAATCCCGGTGGCACGTCTTGTGGAAAGACGTCAGCGAACTCCTGCAAAATGTTAGTGACAACAGGAGGCAAAGAGGAAGGCACGTCCTCGAATGAAAATAATGCCTCTTTGCACACGGAAGCACAGCAAACAGATTTGCTGAAATCTAGCTCATCAATACAAGATTTGGTGGCAAATAAACATGCACTTTTCAATTTAATTTCAGAAGCAACACTAGATGGTTTATTATTAGGCTTCATTTGTTGCTCAAATTCTTTTGCCACAATCTGATTTTCACTCAGATTCTTCTCCTATTTTGCTTTATTAGCTCTATTAATATCATCTTTCAAAATGGAATCAGGAGTCATTGGAAGCAAAGTAATATTTTTATCCTTATGAACAAGAGTATAGTGATTGTTTCTACCATGGTGTACAGAGTTTTTATCAAATTGCCATGGTCTACCAAGTAATAAGGAACATGCTTGCATAGGTACCACATCACAATCAACATAATCAGCATATGTAGAGATACTAAAATGCACACGAACAGTACGTGTTACCTTAACCTTGCCGCTGTTGTTGAACCATTGGATGTAGTAAGGATGTGGATGTGGTCTTGTGGTGAGAGAAAGCTTCTCCACCATCTCCATGCTAGCCAAGTTGTTGCAGCTCCCTCCGTCTATGATGACGCGCACAGAACGTTCCTTCACAACTCCCTTGGTACGGAACAAATTATGCCTCTGATTTTGCTCAGCTTGTGTGATCTGCACACTCAAAACACGTTGAGCAACTAAACATTCATACTTGTCAGCGTCTTCAGGAGCCATGTATTGCGTCTCATGATCAGAATCATCTCCACCATGTTCTTCACGTGTAATAAGAGCCAAAGTCTCCTCATCATAGTCACTAGCAGACTCATATCCACCATCCGCGGTAGCAATCATCACACGCGGAGATTTGCATTCCCTCGCATAATGACCTCCTCCCTTACAACGACGACAAATAATATCACTTGTGTGCCCTGTTGATGCCATGGAAGAAGAAGAACGCTGTGCAGGCCCCGCAGGTGCGCTCTTGGCAGATAATGGTGGTTGTGCCTGTTTTCTTGTATCACGGCTGGAGGTGGCACCGGATGGAGGTGCTGGTGCAGTTGAAGTAGAAGATGCACGTGGTGTCCATGATGAAGGTCGGCCTGCAGAAAAGTTAGTTCGCCCCAATGCTTGTCGATCCTGCACTTCACGTTCAGCTTTACAAGCAAGATGGAATAAACGAGTGATATTAGTATACTCCTTATAGTCTAGAATGGTCTGAATCTCTCTATTTAATCCACCCAGAAAACGTGCAAGCATACCTTCATTCTCCTCAACAATACCACATCTAATCATGCCAGTTTATAATTCCTGATAATATTCTTCTTCAGAATTTTTCCCTTGTCTTAAACGCTGTAATTTTTGAAGCAATTCACGTTGATAATTGATAGAGGCAAAGGTGCCCCGTCTTTCGATGAGATGATGGATATCGCTTTGGTGGAAGTCGACTTTGACGATCCGACTACGAACGTGCGAGGACGTCGCGCCTTAGCAATCGCTAAACCAACTCCGAGAGGTTATTGACCACGCTGGAGCACGATCAACCTGACCACGAGGGTCTGTTTCCTGCGAGCAAATGAAGAACAAGCAAGAAACTAAGATTGCAATCTGGATATTGCGAATATAAGATGAAAGCTTTATTGATCAAGGTGGGGTTCTGTGACGCCTTTGTCTGGTCGTTGAACACAAACGAAGTACGCGAAGTTGCAGCTATGGCGAACTTTTAATCTAAACAAAACCCAAAGTCTAAATGATGCCCTAAGGGCTGTATATATGGAGGAAGAGGGGGGGAATTTCGTGGCCCTTGGTGGAGGGGTCCGAAATCAACCCTATCTCTTGTTTCCCCACACATACGGACTCTAAAAATAGCCTATACTTATGTATTTCGAAATTACATGGGCCTGGCCCAATAATAAGGTGACGCAGCACCTAAAATAGCCTCGGGACGAAATTTATGAAGTGGCATCTTGTATATTTGGTCCAAGGCTTCATGCACCCATTATGGTGGCTTCAAAGTCCTGAAATCATCACTTGTAACTCCGTTCTTGTTCCAATGTTCATCCTTCTCCAAGCTAGGCCCTTCATTTGTAAGCAAAACAAATGTATCCAATTTAGGCAGCATCATATTCTCATGAACATTAGAATCATTACCAAGAAACGAAAGTACCTGGTAATTTAGTTGGCGTGCACGAGCTCTAGTAATTGGTCCAGTATGTATAGCAGCAGGGGCTGTGGGTGTAACAATTGTATTGATGTCCACGAAAAAACGGTATATGACAGCTGTGGTGATATATGGATACGGATTCGAAGCGGTGGCGGATAAGCGGTGGTGGTAGATGGCAGGGGTGATGATGATGGTGCGGCGGCGGCGTGACAACTTATGACCAGAACTCGAAACTCTAAAAGACTAGACTCTAAGACCAGCAACTAGAAACGACGATGCAACCGCAAATTCAACAAAGCAAAACCCTAAAAAGATTATGCAAAGGCTCAGATTGGTTCGGATATGATGAACTAACCCTAATTTTTTTTGTGACTTTTTCGTGGACTGTAGGTATGAAGAACAGACTCGATCTAAACTACGAAAAACTGTAAAATCTCACCGAGCAACCTGGAAATCTGATACCACTTGATAGAGGCAAAGGTGTCCCGTCTTTCGATGAGATGATGGATTTCGCTTTGGTGGAAGTCGACTTTGACGATCCAACTACGAACGTGTGAGGACGTCGCGCCTTAGCAATCGCTAAACCAACTCCGAGAGGTTATTGACCACGCCGGAGCATGATCAACCTGACCACGAGGGTCTGTTTCCTGCGAGCAAACGAAGAACAAGCAAGAAACCGAGATTGCAATCTGGATATTGCGAATATAAGATGAAAGCTTTATTGATCAAGGTGGGGTTCTGTGACGCCCTTGTCTGGTCGTTGAACACAAACGAAGTACGCGAAGTTGCAGCTATGGCGAACTTTTAATCTAAACAAAACCCAAAGTCTAAACGATGCCCTAAGGGCTGTATATATGGAGGAAGAGGGGGGGAATTTCGTGGCCCTTGGTGGAGGGGTCCGAAATCAACCCTATCTCTTGTTTCCCAACACATACGGACTCTAAAAATAGCCTTTACTTATGTATTTCGAAATTACATGGGCCTGGCCCAATAATAAGGTGACGCAGCACCTATAATAGCCTCAGGACGAAATTTATGAAGTGGCATCTTGTATATTTCGTCCAAGGCTTCATGCACCCATTATGGTGGCTTCAAAGTCCTGAAATCATCACTTGTAACTCCGTTCTTGTTCCCCTTGCGCATGCCATCATCTCCATGCTTGGTCTTGCTCCAATGTTCATCCTTCTCCAAGCTAGGCCCTTCATTTGTAAGCAAAACAAATGTATCCAATTTAGGCAGCATCATATTCTCATGAACATTAGAATCATTACCAAGAAACGAAAGTACCTGGTAATTTAATTGGCGTGCGCGAGCTCTAGTAATTGGTCCAGTATGTATAGCAGCAGGGGCTGTGGGTGTAACAATTGTATTGATGTCCTCATCAATGATGGATGATGTGTACATTTACCACACGCACAATTTCTTTGGTTTGTGTCCTTTTTGTGTAGGTACCCATGAATACTTGTCAACCTCGCAATCCCACGAGTTGACAAAACGAGCTCTAGAGAGCAACGATTACTTGGGATCCCATGGATTGTCCTTCCCACCGCTCTCTTCGCGTAAAGACTTAGCGCATTCATTCTACATGGCTCTCACTTGGCTATGGGTTGTTCTCCATTATATATCCTTTGCCCATATTGCCATGTTCACTTTGCATGATATGCCCATTCCTATGCCTTTGCCATGCATTTGTGACCCATGCTTTGCATTACACATGATGATTGATTCTAGTACTTGTATGTGTATTTGCAAGCTTGGTGGAGATATCACTTGTTATTGCCATGTTCTATTCATTACCCATTCCTATGATGATACTTTCATCTTGCTTTTTGTCCGTGCTTGTGATATGTCATGTGCATTCCCTATGCCTATTATTTGCTCACATGACATGATTGCCATGATTTACTCTAGTGTGTTGCATCTTCGCTCCACTAGTTTGCACCACTTGATTACCATGCTTGCTTATGTTGCATCACCAATGACTCATACTTGCTCATTTCATGCGGTTGATGACAACCATCTATATGCTTTGCACATGATTCATATTGCTTCTTGTCATATATCTCCATGTGTTGCCTCTCTCATGCTAGACTTGCCATGTATGGAGTGCAACAATGCTCTTAATCTTGCTCATGAGATTGCCCCCATAGCATTCTCGCATATATTTGGAGATTTTGACATATTCCTTGTGAAGCATGCTTGTCTTACTTCTTTGCACCATATACCTAGTGCCATGAATATAGCCATTGTTGCATCATATTATTCATGCACTTGTGCTTCTAAGGGTTATGTGCAAGAGAAGAGAACCATCATGATGAATGATGTGTTTATCTATCATGCGCATACTTTCTTTGTTTTGTTTTGTACATGTGTAGGATACTTGGACTTTGTGTCGACTTCCACTTCACGTGAGTTGACCATTAGAGCTCTTGAAAGCGAGCCTCATACATTCTACCACCACTCGCTTCTACATCGTGTTTGCTTGTGCTTCGGCATTGTGAAGAATGCACAAGGACATACTTTCAAAGTGACATCCTTCTTGAGCTTGGATATTGTGGATCATACTTCATGTGTTGCTTGCACCATTTGCACGCATGTTCGAGATATTGCTTGCACCCATGATAGCCACATTTCCATGCTTCATGATATATATACCTTGTGTGTTGCATCCAATTCTTGGACTACTTGCTACTATCATATGGTTGGTTGCACCAAGATCATTTCTCCACATATGCCATGTTCCTTTGCTTGTCACATGATTCACTTGATTGCCTCACACATGATGGACAATTGCTCTTGCTATTGTGTTGAGTGCCACACTATGATGAGGACATGAATACCTTGGATACGACCAAAAATATTGCATACATGCATATTTGTCAGGTGATTTCTAATGCAAACTATTCAATAATCTATTTATGTTATCCAGAACAAAAATACTTCACACACTTTTGTGTTTTGTCTAATTGCAGGTGTATGGGACATTTGTACAATCCACATATGAAGATAAGGGAAAAGGAGAAGTTTAGGTTGTGTTCAAAAAGTCCTCTCACGTCACTTTTGGGCCAAGAGAAGATAGAGTCCAAGTCTCTCACGTTCTGGATTCAGATTCGGACTGCACAGACACACCTGACTCAAAACGCACACAAGTTTTTCATACGGACTCCGAATTGGGTGATTCTTTTTTTGTTGGAAACTAGATTTCGTGCACTTTCCAACCCAATTGGAATCACCTTCAAATTCGTCCGGAGCGTTGAGTTGTGGACGAAACAATCTGATGTTGCAGCAGAATCCGAGTCAAACTACAAGTCCAAAGGTGTTACATCACCTCCACTTGGGCCCATTGGCCTTGTACGACCTAGATTTAGTTTTAGGCTGCCTTGGGACGTCCTCCCACCTCCTTGGCCGCCACCCCTTGCTCCTATATAAGTAGATCCATCTAGTAGCTTTTCCTTGGGATTCGTTTAGTTAAAAGTTAGCCATTGCAACTTCGTGTACTTCGTTTGTGTCCAACGACCAGACCAAGACCGCTTCCGGATCCCCACCATTATCAATACCTCATATATATTTGCAATATTCAGATTGCTTTATCATATTCTTGCTCGTTCTTCGATTGCTTGCAGGAATAGACCTTCGTGGTCAGGCTGACCGTGTTTTCGGCATCGTCAGTAACCTCAGGAGATTGGTTTAGCGATTGCTAAGGCGCAACGTCGTGCACGTTTGTAGTCGGATCGTCAAAGTCGTCTCCACCAAATCGATAGTTATCATCTCATCGAAAGATCGGGACACCCCCGCCTCTATCAAGTGGTATCAGTTTTCAGGTTGCTCGGTGAGAATTTCCAGTTTTCCTAGATTAGATTTATTTTCTTACCTATTGTCCAAGAAAAAGCCACAAAAAAGAGTTAGATCTATTCATCCTTGGTCCAAGACAGTCTGAGCCTTTGCAATTTTCTTTTCATTGCTTGCATAGTTGAATTATCGGTTGCATCGTCGTGTCGAGTTGCTGGTCTTAGTGTCTAGTTCGTTTAGAGTTTCGAGTTCTGTTCACATTAGTCACGCCACCGCTGCATCATTATCTCTTCCGCTGTCCACCACCCATCCATCAATTTCCACCACGTGCTACCCACCATTCATTGTCATAATAATAGTTGAGATCGTTCACATCTTCACTTGATCCAATCTGCATCTTCTCTAGTTTGTTTTGGAAAGAGGGAGAAAAAAGAGAAAAAAACGAGAGAGAAAAAAGGAGAAAAAAAAGTCAGAGAAAAAAAAAGGAGAGAAAGAAAAAAAAAGTGTGAGGAAAAAAAAGAGAGAAGAAAAAAAACAAAAAAATTGGCACAAACTTTTTCAGAGGAAAGTTGGAGACAAAGTTGTTGATATATCCTGCTTGGCTGTTGTTTCACCTCATTATCTTTACTGCCATTGTGATCTTCACTTATATCTTGCTGTCTAGAGCTACTTAGTATCCTTCATTGATGCTAGTTGTGCTACGACGTGACCTCATTAGTGTTCTAGGCTCGCGTCTCTAGTTCGGTCTAGCCTAGGACCAGCACAGTACCGTCGTGGAGCGTTTGTTCAACATTGCATCTCTGAATTGATTATTGCTAATCTTTTGCTACCATATATAGCCAACCCAGCTCCATATATTTCTACACCGTGTATACGTACGTTCCCCTGGCAATCGCTTTACACAATCTTCAGAGTTATTTGACACTGCTGGTTGCCCGTCACCACCTGCTGCTTGGTAAGAACTTGTAAGATATTGATATTTGCTTTACTGTGAGCGCTTTACCACCACACCCTAGTAGTTCATAGGAACATTATTCTTGAATTTTGTTTCTTGTTTCTACTAATCATAACAGGTTCCGAAGATAGAAGTTCTTGGACGACGGACACATCTTCACCATCACGAGAGTTGGGACAACACACACAAGCACATGGTTAGGTTATCTTTTTACCGTCATTTGAGGGTAGATTTAATCCTACTACTTATCTAGCTTGGGAGCTTGAAGTAGAACAAGTTTTTAGTCACCATGACTTTTCTGAACTTGAGCGAGTGCGAGCAGCCACTAGAGCATTTACTGATTTTGCTTCTGTTTGGTGGACTGTACATTGTAAGAAAAACATTGATAACCAACCCACAACTTGGAAAGTTTTGAAAGCTGTAATGAGACAACAATTTTTCCCTCCTTATTATCGTCGTGAATTGCTTCGCAAATTTGAACAATTTAAACAAGGCAACAACACTGTTCATGCTTACTACCAAGAGTTCAAATCTTATATGCATCATTGTGACATAGAAGAATCTGAGAATGATACAATGAATAGATTTTTTGGTGGTTTGAACCATGATATTCAGGCAAGATTTCAGTATATTCCTCGTTGCATTACTGGTATGTATGTCCGTGCTTGTACCTTTGAGAGACAGATACAGGAGGATGCATTAGGTGACTACAACAACTACTATTCCAGTTCATGCTCACCACCGCTGGTGGGTTCCTCCATCATTGCACCTCGGATTATGAGCGCGGCATCATCTCAAGGGTATGGTACATTGTCAACGTCCGTACCTACATCAGCTACATCTTTGCCACAAGGTAACAGTAAAGATATTGATGATATAACTTCACATGAGAAAGATGCATGCCTAGTTAACTTGAATGTGTCATGTATTGAGTTACCTGTTGATTTGAGCACACCACCTATTTTAGAGAGTGATCAAACAACTGAAATATCAACAATTTTGAGTTCACCCATTGAATTAACTGTTGATGCAAAAGAACTAATGTTTAATCATTTTGATATGGCCTCCAATCTTGGTGATGATTCTATGTCCAATGACTTATTGCATGTTTGCTTATTTAAGCATGTTGTAGCATGTAAATTTGATGCAAGTAAGGTTTATTCACCAAAGTTGGGATGGTTTAAGGATGAACATTGCGAATCTTTTGAAATGAATAAGAGCTTCACTTATATGTGCAAACTGAGTTCTAATATTTTCATGCCTTCTACTTCTTGTGATAATTTTTTGGCTTTAGTTTTTATGAACTATGAAAGTTACTCATGTATACATGTGTCATACGTGCAAAAATCAAGGGAAGTTAAACTGGATGACATATACATATACAACATGTACACCCTGTCTCTTTTGTTAGCCACATTTTAGATTAAGCAACGCCGTGGACGGCTTTGTTTTCAAAAAGGGGAGGATGATGAGGACATGAATACCTTGGATACGACCAAAAATATTGCATACATGCATATTTGTCAGGTGATTTCTAATGCAAACTATTCAATAATCTATTTATGTTATCTAGAACAAAAATACTTCACACACTTTTGTGTTTTGTCTAATTGCAGGTGTATGGGACATTTGTACAATCCACATATGAAGATAAGGGAAAAGGAGAAGTTTAGGTTGTGTTCAAAAAGTCCTCTCACGTCACTTTTGGGCCAAGAGAAGATAGAGTCCAAGTCTCTCACGTTCTGGATTCAGATTCGAACTGCACAGACACACCTGACTCAAAATGCACACAAGTTTTTCATACGGACTCCGAATTGGGTGATTCTTTTTTTGTTGGAAACTAGAGTTCGTGCACTTTCCAACCCAATTGGATTCACCTTCAAATTCGTCCGGAGCATTGAGTTGTGGACGAAACAATCTGATGCTGCAGCAGAATCCGAGTCAAACTACAAGTCCAAAGGTGTTACATCACCTCCACTTGGGCCCATTGGCCTTGTACGACCTAGATTTAGTTTTAGGCTGCCTTGGGACGTCCTCCCACCTCCTTGGCCGCCACCCCTTGCTCCTATATAAGTAGATCCATCTAGTAGCTTTTCCTTGGGATTTGTTTAGTTAAAAGTTAGCCATTGCAACTTCGTGTACTTCGTTTGTGTCCAACGACCAGACCAAGACCGCTTCCGGATCCCCACCATTATCAATACCTCATATATATTTGCAATATTCAGATTGCTTTATCATATTCTCGCTCGTTCTTCGATTGCTTGCAGGAATAGACCTTCGTGGTCAGGCTGACCGTGTTTTCGGCATCGTCAGTAACCTCAGGAGATTGGTTTAGCGATTGCTAAGGCGCAACGTCATGCACGTTTGTAGTCGGATCGTCAAAGTCGTCTCCACCAAATCGATAATTATCATCTCATCCAAAGATCGGGACACCCCCGCCTCTATCACACTATATTCACTACACCCTATCCACGTTATGTTTGGATTGTCTTGCACTTGACCCATGTGTTTAGACACTTCATTTTATTTGGTGTTGTGAATACTTCCTATGCCTATCATAGACCTTTCATTGAGCAATTTGTGAATGCTTGCTATGACCTCGAGGTAGATGCTTATTCCCTTGTCACACATATTTGCATCTCTTCCTCACATTTGCATACTTGTCCCCATGATATTTTTGCCTGTGCTCAATTGATATGCTTACATGCCATATCACAATCCTTTGTCACACCCGATGCTATGCTTGATGACGACACTTGTTTGGTGAATCACCTCTTGAATGCTTGGTTTTGCACTAACGCTAACCACATTTGTTTTTCCAAGTGTTTGTTGTTCTTGCTTCTTTTGAAGGAATCACTAGACGGTGCGACATTGGAGAGTGCCCATTTCGATTTTCAAGATGATGAGTGCTTGGTGACCGATCACTTCGACACGGCACCGCCATCTCTTTCCCATGGTGATTTGGTTTTCGATCCGAGGTCGGATCTTTTCCAAGGGGGGGGGGGATGATGCGGAGCATCCTACGGTCATCACCATGTCAAGAGTCCGTTTGGCAAGTGACACGTGCGACCTCTACTTCACATACACAAAGGTGAATCTTCTTCTTTACACGTGCTCACTTGACCCCTTCGAGGATGGTATACTACTTGATACTCCTCTCGTGTGCATACATAGGTATGGTCGGAACACCATGGACGAGGAGGAGTGTGATAGAGGCAAAGGTGTCCCGTCTTTCGATGAGATGATGGATATCGCTTTGGTGGAAGTCGACTTTGACGATCCGACTACGAACGTGCGAGGACGTCGCGCCTTAGCAATCGCTAAACCAACTCTGAGAGGTTATTGACCACGCCGGAGCACGATCAACCTGACCACGAGGGTCTGTTTCCTGCGAGTAAACGAAGAACAAGCAAGAAACTAAGATTGCAATCTGGATATTGCAAATATAAGATGAAAGCTTTATTGATCAAGGTGGGGTTCTGTGACGCCTTTGTCTCGTCGTTGAACACAAATGAAGTACGCGAAGTGGCAGCTATGGCGAACTTTTAATCTAAACAAAACCCAAGGAAAAGCTACTAGATGGATCTACTTATATAGGAGCAAGGGGTGGCGGCCAAGGAGGTGGGAGGACGTCACAAGGCAGCCTAAAACTAAATCTAGGTCGTACAAGGCCAATGGGCCCAAGTGGAGGTGATGTAACACCTTTGGACTTGTAGTTTGACTCGGATTCTGCTGCAGCATCAGATTGTTTTGTCCACAACTCAACGCTCCGGACGAATTTGAAGGTGATTCCAATTGGGTTGGAAAGTGCACGAAATCTAGTTTCCAACAAAAAAAGAATCACCCAATTCGGAGTCCGTATGAAAAACTTGTGTGCGTTTTGAGTCAGGTATGTCTGTGCAGTCCGAATCTGAATCCAGAACGTGAGAGACTTGGACTCTATCTTCTCTTGGGCCAAAAGTGACGTGAGAGAACTTTTTGGACAGCAAATAAACATCTCTTTCTTCCTTATCTTCATATGTGGATTGTACAAATGTCCCATACACCTGCAATTAGACAAAACACAAAAGTGTGTGAAGTATTTTTGTTCTGGATAACATAAATAGATTATCGAATAGTTTGCACTAGAAATCACCTGACAAATATGCATATATGCAATATTTTTGGTCATATCCAAGGTAGTCATGTCCTCATCAGAGTGTGAGCGCAAGTGTACAACTACACCACCTGCGATAGAAGCATGGAAGAGAAGGAAGAAGAGGACCCGCCCTGTCTGGAATGAGCGGTACTACCGCCCACACCAGGAGGTACTACCGCTGAAGGCACACCGGCAGTACAAACGCTCGACTACCGCCCAACAACTGGCCACCATTCTATGATCAAGCGGTGCAAGACCGGTACAGCCCCGGTTCTCCCCCCCCCCAGCTGCGACTAGACCAGTACAACCGGCCCTACAACCAGTACAACCGCTCCCTACCTTCGCGAGCACCTCCAGAACCAGAGTCTGGACTCCCAGCGATACTTCCGCCCCCACTTGACCGGTACTACCGCCCCGTATAAGCTCCCAGCGGTACTACCGGCCACACGACCGGTACTACCGGCCTGCCTGTGCGCAGTGAGAGGGGTTTCACCCCATGTATCCCCCAACTTACCCCTTGGACTATATATACTTGTCCCTTAGCTCCGTACTAGGGTTAGCAAATATGATAGCTCATTCTTAGGTGAGCTTTGATCCTACCTCTACTCTTGAGAGAGAGAGAGACTACCACTCCCATGGAGTTCAAGACCTCCATGTGAGAAGATCCCACGGGATTCAAGACCCCCTTCGTGGGAAGATCCTTCTAGGATTCAAGCCCTCATCTCCTTCATAGGATTTGGGATGAACTCTACCTTGTATCTTTCTCTTTGTTGTTCATGTACCTTGTGGATCTTGTGTGTTTGATTGTCTAGTGGATGTGTGATTGGACTTGTTCTTGAGTGTTTCCCCTTGTGATTTCTCCCTGTTCTTCCCCATGTTCTTCGTGTCCTTCGAGGGATCCCACTCCAAACGTGAAAGATCGGCCTACACCGGGTTAGCCCCGTATTAATTTGTGGTAGTTTACTTTGATGACATATTGATTTATAGTAGATCTTTGGAAGAACATTTGGAACATTTACGTGCTGTTTTTATTACTCTACGTGATGCACGTTTGTTTGGTAACCTTGGGAAGTGCACCTTTTGCACCGACCGAGTATCTTTTCTTGGCTATGTCGTTACTCCACAGGGAATTGAAGTTGACAAAGCCAAGATTGAAGCTATTGAGAGTTGGCCGCAGCCCAAAACAGTCACACAAGTGAGGAGTTTTCTTGGCCTCGCTGGATTCTATAGGTGTTTTGTGAGAGATTTCAGCACCATTGCTGCACCTCTCGACGAGCTTACAAAGAAGGATGTGCCTTTTGTTTGGGGTACCGCACAGGAAGAAGCCTTCATGGTATTGAAAGATAAGTTGACACATGCTCCTTTACTCCAACTTCCTGATTTTAATAAGACTTTTGAGCTTGAATGTGATGCTAGTGGAATTGGATTAGGAGGTGTGTTATTACAAGATGGCAAACCTGTTGCATACTTTTCAGAAAAATTGAGTGGGCCTTGTGTGAATTATTCTACTTATGATAAAGAATTATATGCTCTTGTTCGGACTTTAGAAACATGGCAACATTATTTATGGCCCAAAGAATTTGTTATACATTCTGATCATGAATCTTTGAAACATATTAAAAGTCAAGCTAAACTGAATCGTAGACATGCTAAATGGGTTGAATTCATTGAGACTTTCCCTTATGTCATTAAACACAAGAAGGGTAAAGAAAATGTTATTGCTGATGCATTGTCTCGTCGCTATACTATGCTTTCACAACTTGACTTCAAAATATTTGGTTTGGAGACCATCAAAGATCAATATGTGCATGATGCTGATTTTTAAGATGTATTGCAGAATTGTAAAGAAGGAAGAACATGGAACAAGTTCGTCGTTAATGATGGATTTGTGTTCCGTGCTAACAAGCTATGCATTCTAGCTAGCTCCGTTTGTCTTTTGTTGTTGCAGGAGGCGCATGGAGGAGGACTAATGGGACACTTTGGCATGAAGAAGACGGAGGACGTACTTGCTACACATTTCTTTTGGCCAAAGATGAGACGGGATGTTGAGCGTTTTATTGCTCGCTACACTACATGTCAAAAAGCTAAGTCACGACTCAATCCTCATGGTTTATATATGCCTTTGCATGTACCTAGTGTTCCTTGGGAGGATATATCTATGGACTTTGTTTTAGGTTTACCTAGAATAAAGAAGGGGAGGGATAGCATATTTGTTGTCGTGGATAGATTCTCGAAAATGGCACACTTTATACCATGTCATAAAAGCGATGATGTTGTTAATGTTGCTGATTTATTCTTTCGTGAAATTATTCGCCTGCATGGTGTGCCAAATACTGTTGTTTCAGGTCGTGATACTAAAATTCTTAGCCACTTTTGGAGATGTTTATGGGCTAAGTTGGGGACTAAACTGCTTTTTAGTACTACTTGTCACCCCCAAACTGATGGACAAACTGAAGAGTCAATAGAACATTGTCTACTATGCTTAGGGCTGTTTCGAAGAATAATAAGAAAATGTGGGAGGAATGCTGCCTCATATTGAATTTGCTCATAATCGTTCATTGCATTCTACTACTAAGATGTGCCCTTTTGAAGTTGTGTATGGTTTCCTACCTCGTGCACATATTGATTTGTTGCCTCTTCCATCTTCGGAGAAGGTTAATTTTCATGCTAAACAACGTGCTGAATTGGTTTTAAAAATGCATGAGTTAACTAAGGAAAACATTGAGCGTATGAATGCTAAATATAAACTTGCTGGAGATAAGGGTAGAAAACATGTTGTGTTTGCACCTGGAGATCTTGTTTGGTTACATTTGCGTAAGGATAGATTTCCTGATTTGCGCAAATCAAAGCTAATGCCATGTGCTGATGGTCCCTTTAAGGTGTTAGAGAAAATAAATGATAATGCATATAA
>NW_021215362.1:42680-53694 GCF_002162155.2 Triticum dicoccoides | reverse complement strand
TAACATTGCAGATAGGCTTCAAATCTGCAATGTTAAAAGTGGGACTAACCCCAAAATCTGCAGGCAGCTCGAGTTTATATGCATTATCATTTATTTTCTCTAACACCTTAAAGGGACCATCAGCACATGGCATTAGCTTTGATTTGTGCAAATCAGGAAATCTATCCTTACGCAAATGTAACCAAACAAGATCTCCAGGTGCAAACACAACATGTTTTCTACCCTTATCTCCAGCAAGTTTATATTTAGCATTCATACGCTCAATGTTTTCCTTAGTTAACTCATGCATTTTTAAAATCAATTCAGCTCGTTGTTTAGCATCAAAATTAACCTTCTTCGAAGATGGAAGAGGCAACAAATCAATAGGTGCACGAGGTAGGAAACCATACACAACTTCAAAAGGGCACATCTTAGTAGTAGAATGCAATGAACGATTATAAGCAAATTCAATATGAGGCAAGCATTCCTCCCACATTTTCTTATTATTCTTCAAAACAGCCCTAAGCATAGTAGACAACGTTCTATTGACTACTTCAGTTTGTCCATCAGTTTGGGGGTGACAAGTAGTACTAAAAAGCAGTTTAGTCCCCAACTTAGCCCATAAACATCTCCAAAAGTGGCTAAGAAATTTAGTATCACGATCGGAAACAATAGTATTTGGCACACCATGCAAGCGAATAATTTCACGAAAGAACAAATCAGCAACATTAACAGCATCATCGCTTTTATGACATGGTATAAAGTGTGCCATTTTCGAGAATCTGTCCACGACAACAAATATGCTATCCCTCCCCTTCTTTGTTCAAGGTAAACCTAAAACAAAGTCCATAGATATATCCTCCCAAGGAACACTAGGTACAGGCAAAGGCATATATAAACCATGAGGATTGAGTCGTGACTTAGCTTTTTGACATGTAGTGCATCGAGCAATAAAACGCTCAACATCCCGTCTCATCTTTGGCCAAAAGAAATGTGTAGCAAGTACGTCCTTCGTCTTCTTCACGCCAAAGTGTCCCATTAATCCTCCTCCATGCGCCTCCTGCAACAATAAAAGACGAACGGAGCTAGCTGGAATGCATAGCTTGTTAGCACGAAACACAAATCCATCGTTAACAACAAACTTGTTCCACATTCTTCCTTCTTTACAATTCTGCATTACATCTTTAAAATCAGCATCATGCACATATTGATCTTTGATGGTCTCCAAACCAAATATTTTGAAGTCAAGTTGTGAAAGCATAGTATAGCGACGAGACAATGCATCAGCAATAACATTTTCTTTTCCCTTCTTGTGTTTAATGACATAAGGGAAAGTCTCAATGAATTCAACCCATTTAGCATGTCTACGATTCAGTTTAGCTTGACTTTTAATATGTTTCAAAGATTCATGATCAGAATGTATAACAAATTCTTTGGGCCATAAATAATGTTGCCATGTTTCTAAAGTCCGAACAAGAGCATATAATCCTTTATCATAAGTAGAATAATTCAGACTAGGCTCACTCTATTTTTCAGAAAAGTATGCAACAGGTTTGCCATCTTGTAATAACACACCACCTAATCCAATTCCACTAGCATCACATTCAAGCTCAAAAGTCTTATTAAAATCAGGAAGTTGGAGTAAAGGAGCATGTGTCAACTTATCTTTCAATACCGAGAAGGCTTCTTACTGTGCGGTACCCCAAAGAAAAGGCACATCTTTCTTTGTAAGCTCATTGAGAGGTGCAGCAATGGTGCTGAAATCTCTCACAAAACGCCTATAGAATCCAGCGAGGCCAAGAAAACTCCTCACTTGTGTGACCGTTTTAGGTTGCGGCCAACTCTCAATAGCTTCAATCTTGGCTTTATCAACTTCAATTCCTTGTGGAGTAACAACATAGCCAAGAAAAGATACTCGGTCGGTGCAAAAGGTGCACTTCCCAAGGTTACCAAACAAACGTGCATCACGTAGAGCAATAAAAACAGCACGTAAATGTTCCAAATGTTCTTCCAAAGATCTGCTATAAATCAATATGTCATCAAAGTAAACTACCACAAATCGTCCAATGAAAGCACGTAAAACTTCGTTCATTAATCTCATGAAAGTACTAGGTGCATTAGTTAACCCAAAAGGCATGACTAACCACTCATATAATCCAAACTTAGTTTTGAATGCTGTTTTCCATTCATCTCCCAATTTCATACTAATTTGATGGTATCCACTACGCAAATCAACTTTGGAGAATATTGTAGAGCCACTCAATTCATCAAGCATATCATCTAGCCTAGGAATAGGATGACGATAACGAATAGTAATATTATTAATGCCTCTACAATCAACACACATACGTGATGTACCATCCTTTTTCGGCACTAGAATAATAGGAACATCACAAGGACTAAGGGATTCGCGTATATAACCTTTGTCGAGAAGCTCTTGTACTTGACGCATAATCTCCTTCGTCTCCTCTGGATTGGTACGGTATGGTGCACGGTTTGGCAGTGAAGCACCGGGAATTAAGTCAATCTGATGCTCAATCCCTCGAATAGGCGGTAATCCCGGTGGCACGTCTTGTGGAAAGACGTCAGCGAACTCCTGCAAAATGTTAGTGACAACAGGAGGCAAAGAGGAAGGCACGTCCTCGAATGAAAATAATGCCTCTTTGCACACAAAAGCATAGCAAACAGATTTGCTGAAATCTAACTCATCAATATCAGATTTGTGGCAAATAAACATGCACTTTTCAATTTAATTTCAGAAGCAACACTAGATGGTTTATTATTAGGCTTCATTTGTTGCTCAAATTCTTTTGCCACAATCTGATTTTCACTCTTATTCGTCTCCTGTTTTGCTTTATTAGCTCTATTAATATCATCTTTCAAAATGGAATCAGGAGTCATAGGAAGCAAAGTAATATTTTTATCCTTATGAACAAGAGTATAGTGATTGTTTCTACCATGGTGTACAGAATTTTTATCAAATTGCCATGGTCTACCAAGTAATAAGGAACATGCTTGCAAAGGTACCACATCACAATCAACATAATCAGCATATGTAGAGATACTAAAATGCACACGAACAGTACGTGTTACCTTAACCTTGCCGCTGTTGTTGAACCATTGGATGTAGTAGGGATGTGGATGTGGTCTTGTGGTGAGAGAAAGCTTCTCCACCATCTCCATGCTAGCCAAGTTGTTGCAGCTCCCTCCGTCTATGATGACGCGCTCAGAACGTTCCTTCACAACTCCCTTGGTATGGAACAAATTGTGCCTCTGATTTTTCTCAGCTTGTGTGATCTGCACACTCAAAACACGTTGAGCAACTAAACATTCATACCTGTCAGCGTCTTCAGGAGCCATGTTTTGCGTCTCATGATCAGAATCATCTCCACCATGTTCTTCACGTGTAATAAGAGCCAAAGTCTCCTCATCATAGTCACTAGCAGACTCATATCCACCATCCGCGGTAGCAATCATCACACGCGGAGATTTGCATTCTCTCGCATAATGACCTCCTCCCTTACAACAACGACAAATAATATCACTTGTGTGCCCTGTTGATGCCATGGAAGAAGAAGAATGCTGTGCAGGCCCCGCAGGTGCGCTCTTGGCAGATAATGGTGGTTGTGCCTGTTTTCTTGTATCACGGCTGGAGGTGGCACCGGATGGAGGTGCTGGTGCAGTTGAAGTAGAAGATGCACGTGGTGTCCATGATGAAGGTCGGCCTGCAGAAAAGTTAGTTCGCCCCAATGCTTGTCGATCCTGCACTTCACGTTCAGCTTTACAAGCAAGATGGAATAAACGAGTGATATTAGTATACTCCTTATAGTCTAGAATGGTCTGAATCTCTCTATTTAATCCACCCAGAAAACGTGCAAGCATAGCTTCATTCTCCTCAACAACACCACATCTAATCATGCCAGTTTGTAATTCCTGATAATATTCTTCTACAGAATTTTTCCCTTGTCTTAAACGCTGCAATTTTTGAAGCAATTCACGTTGATAATATGGTGGAACCCAACGCGTACGCATAGCAGTTTTCAAAGCAGCCCAAGTAGTTGGAATAGGATATAATCTACAATGTTCAGACCACCATACACATGCAAAACTAGTGAAAGCACAAACAGCAACAGCAACTCGTCTCTCCTCAGGATATTGTAAACATGTAAATCGTTGTTCAGTTTCTAACTCCCAAGTAAGATATATATCAAGAACATATCTACCCTCAAATGGTGGAATATTCAATTTCAGTTTAGGAATATGGACATCATCTCGTACCTGAGGTGGTGGTGCAGGCCTACCATTACGAATATATACCTGAGGTCGACCTGCTGGTGGTGGTACAGGTGGCTGCACGTAGTGCTGATTTTGATCAACCTCATCCTCATAATCTCCCACATAATCATACTCCTCCGCATCAGCAGCAGGAGCCACAGAAGTATCAACAGCAGCACCAACAGTTTGGCCAAACGCAAGAGGAACACGGCTTGCTCGGCGGAGGTCTGTTTCGCGACGTGGAGGTAGTCGTTGTTGTTGTTGTTGGAGAGGTGCGTTAGGTGCAGCGGGTGGTGGTGGTGGATGACGCGCGAGTAATTCATTAAACTTGTTATCGAGCTTTGTTTCGAACGTCTTCTCAAGGCCAGTGATCTTCTCCATGGCCTCTTCAAAATTGTTCAGCACATCTTGCACCTGTTCAGTCATCATTTGCTGAAACTTATCATGAAGCTCCTTGTTCGATAAATTCTCCCAGTCAATCTCGTCAGCTTGTGATCCTGGCATGGTTAGCAGCAATAGAAACACACAAGAATATGATCCTACAGACTACGAACAAGTGGTGGTGGTGGGTGTCACAAATCCGTCAAGCAAAACTCAAATTCTTACCAGTTCTTACCCAACAAAAGGCGGTGATCGGCAACCGTTGTAGTCAAAACTCTCAAAGCTTGGATAGAGCGATTACCAGGGAGAGTCAAACGCACGACGTAGATGTATGTGGAGCTGGGAAGGCTTATAATATGGTAGCAAAAAGGGTCAGCAATAATCAATTTAGAGATGCAAAGTTGAATAAATGCTCAACGACGGTACTGTGCTGGTCCTAGGCTAGACTGTGCTAGAGACGCGAGCCTAGAACACCAACAAAATCACGGCGCGGCACGTAAACAAGGGAGGAGCACAATTTGAATTTTTTTTCTCTTTTTTTTGCACTTTTTTTTCCTCTTTTTTTTTGCTCCGCAACAATTTTTTTTCGAAAAAGTCTACAGATGATCTAAAAACTGCCTAGCCAGAATTTTCCAGACTTAGTTTTTTTTTTTGAAATTGGAACTATTTTTCTTCTGCGGATGGCTCGGAAGTTGGGGAGTCCTTCTTTGTCACGACTCGGAGTGTCGCGTGATCTGGAAATCGAGAACAATGCAACAATTACTGGACTCGGACTAGGACTGGTGGCGGAGATGAATCTGGTGGAACTCGGACTGGTGGCGGAGATGAATCTGGTGGAACACGGACAGGTGGCGGATATATGTTGCAGGTGAACTCGGATTGGCGTGATGGCGGCGGATATGTGGTGGCGTATATGGATTCGGATTGGCGGTGAATATGTGGTGGTGGTATATGGCAACAACGACGATGATGATGCGGTGGTGATATATGGCAGCGGCGACGTGACAACCTGTGAACAGAACTCGAAATTCTAAAAGACTAGACGCTAAGACCAGCAACTGGACACGACGATGCAACCGCAAATTCAACAAAGCAAATACAGAAAAGATTATGCAAGGCTCAGATTGGTTCGGATGGGATGAACTAACCCTAATTTTTTTTGGCTTTTTCGTGGACTATAGGTATGAAGAACAGACTCGATCTAAACTACGAAAAACTGTAAAATCTCACCGAGCAACCTGGAAATCTGATACCACTTGATAGAGGCAAAGGTGTCCCGTCTTTCGATGAGATGATGGATATCGCTTTGGTGGAAGTCGACTTTGACGATCCGACTACGAACGTGCGAGGACGTCGCGCCTTAGCAATCGCTAAACCAACTCCGAGAGGTTATTGACCACGCCGGAGCACGATCAACCTGACCACGAGGGTCTGTTTCCTGCGAGCAAACGAAGAACAAGCAAGAAACTAAGATTGCAATCTGGATATTGCAAATATAAGATGAAAGCTTTATTGATCAAGGTGGGGTTCTGTGACGCCTTTGTCTGGTCGTTGAACACAAACGAAGTACGCGAAGTTGCAGCTATGGCGAACTTTTAATCTAAACAAAACCCAAAGTCTAAACGGTGCCCTAAGGGCTGTATATATGGAGGAAGAGAGGGGGAATTTCGTGGCCCTTGGTGGAGGGGTCCGAAATCAACCCTATCTCTTGTTTCCCCACACATACGGACTCTAAAAATAGCCTATACTTATGTATTTCGAAATTACATGGGCCTGGCCCAATAAAAAGGTGACGCAGCACCTATAATAGCCTCGGGACGAAATTTATGAAGTGGCATCTTATATATTTCGTCCATGGCTTCATGCACCCATTATGGTGGCTTCAAAGTCCTGAAATCATCACTTGTAACTCCGTTCTTGTTCCCCTTGCGCATGGCATCATCTCCATGCTTGTTCTTGCTCCAATGTTCATCCTTCTCCAAGCTAGGCCCTTCATCTGTAAGCAAAACAAATGTATCCAATTTAGGCAGCATCATATTCTCATGAACATTAGAATCATTACCAAGAAACGGAAGTACCTGATAATTTAATTGGCGTGCGCGAGCTCTAATAATTGGTCCCGTATATGTAGCAGTAGGGGCTGTGGGTGTAACAATGGTATTGATGTCCTCATCATGTTTAGGCCCAAAATTTTCCAAAAACGCACTTGACAAAAAAAATTCTGGCTATCGTATTTTTAGGTGTTTCTAAGCATATTGAGACAGTCGCCGTTGTAGAAAGTTTTTTTGACCCGTTTCCAGTTTTTGGGTCCGGGCAGTCAAAAAAAATTGGTCGAAAAAAAAATTCGTGCCTATCCTGTTATCTTGACTTGGGAAGAGTTTTGAGACACTCGCCATTATAGTGATTTTTGAAGAAAAAAAGGACCGCAAAAAAAAGAGCGCAAAAAAAGTGTGAAAAAAATTCAGAGTGTGCTTCTCCCTTGTTTCCATGCAGTGTCGTGATTTTTCTTAGTGTCCTAGGCTCGCGTCTCTAGCACAGTCTAGCCTAGGACCAGCACAGTACCGTCGTTGAGCGTTTATTCAAATTTGCATCTCTGAATTGATTATTGCTGACCTTTTTTTTGCTACCATATTATCAGCCTTCCCAGCTCCACATACATCTACGTCGTGCGTTTGACTCTCCCTGGTAATCGCTCTATCCAAGCTTTGAGAGTTTTGAGTACAACGGTTGCCGATCACCACCTACTGCTGGGTAAGAACTGGTAAGAATTTGAGATTTGCTTGACGGGTTTGTGATACACCACCACCACTTTTTAGTAGTCTGTAGGATCATATTCTTGTGTGTTTCTATTTGCTGCTAACCATGGTAGGATCACAAGCCGATGAGACTGATTGGGAGAGCCTGACAAACAAACAGCTACATGATAAATTTCAGCAAATGATGAGTGGACAGGTGCAAGATGTGATAAACAGATTTGACGAGGCCATGGAGAAGATAGATGGCATTGAGAAGACATTTGAAACAAAGCTTGATAGCAAGTTTAATGATTTTCTCGTGCGTTTTCCACAACCACCGCCGGCTGCACCTAACGCACCTCTACAACAACAACAACAACGACTACCTCCACGTCGCGAAACATCCCTCCGCCGAGCGAGCCGTGTCCCTCTTGCGTTTGGCCAAACTGTTGGTGTTGCTATTGATACTTCTGCAGCTCCTGCTGCTGATGCGGAGGAGGATGATCATGTGGGAGATTACGAGGATGAGGTTGATCAAAGTTAGAACTACGTGCAACCACCTGCGCCACAACCACCAGGTCGTCCACATGCAAATAATCACAATGGTAGGGCTCTCCCTCAGGTACGAGATCATGACCATCTTCCTAAACTGAAATTGAATATTCCACCATTTGAGGGTAGATATGTTCCTGATATATATCTTACTTGGGAGTTAGAAACTGAACAACGATTTACATGTTTACAATATCCTGAGGAGAGACGGGTTGCCGCTGCTGTTTATGCTTTCACTAGTTTTGCATGTGTATGGTGGTCTGAACATTGTAGATTATATCCTATTCCAACTACTTGGGCTGCTTTGAAAACTGCTATGCGTACTCGTTGGGTTCCACCATATTATCAACATGAATTGCTTCAAAAATTGCAGCGCTTAAGACAAGGGAAAAATTCTGTAGAAGAATATTATAAGGAATTACAAACTGGCATGATTAGATGTGGTATTGTTGACGAGAATGAAGCTATGCTTGCACGTTTTATGGGTGGAATGAAAAGAGAGATTCAGACCATTCTAGAGTATAAGGAGTATACTAATATCACTCCTTTATTCCATCTTGCTTGTAAAGTTGAACGTGAAGTGCAGGATCGACAAGCATTGGCGCGAACTAACTTTTCTGCAGGCCGACCTTCATCATGGACAGCGCGTGCATCTTCTACTTCAACTGCACCAGCACCTCCATCAGGTGCCACCTCCAGCCATGATAAAAGAAAGCAGGCACAACCACCATTATCTGCCAAGAGCGCACCTGCCGGGCCTCCACAGAGTTCTTCTTCTTCCATGGCATCAACAGGGCACACAAGTGATATTATTTGTCGTCGTTGTAAGGGAAGAGGTCATTATGCGAGGGAATGCAAATCTCAGCGTGTGATGATTGCTACTGAGAATGGTGGGTATGAGTCCGCTAGTGACTATGATGAGGAGACTTTGGCTCTTATTACACGTGAAGAACATGGTGGAGATGATTCTGATCATGAGACGCAATACATGGCTCCTGAAGACGCTGACATGTATGAATGTTTAGTTGCTCAACGTGTTTTGAGTGTGCAGGTCACACAAGCTGAGCAAAATCAGAGGCACAATTTGTTCCATACCAAGGGAGTTGTGAAGGAACGTTCTGTGCGCGTCATCATAGACGGAGGGAGCTGCAACAACTTGGCTAGCATGGAGATGGTGGAGAAGCTTTCTCTCACCACAAGACCACATCCACATCCTTACTACATCCAATGGTTCAACAACAGCGGCAAGGTTAAGGTAACACGTATTGTTCGTGTGCATTTTAGTATCTCTACATATGCTGATTATGTTGATTGTAATTTGGTACCTATGCAAGCATGTTCCTTATTACTTGGTAGACCATAGCAATTTGATAAAAATTCCATACACCATGGTAGAAACAATTAGTATACTCTTGTTCATAAGGATAAAAATATTACTTTGCTTCCTATGACTCCTGATTCCATTTTAAAAGATGATATTAATAGAGCTAATAAAGCAAAACAGGAGAAAAATAAGAGTGAAAATCAGATTGTGGCAAAAGAATTTGAGCAACAAATGAAGCCTAATAGTAAACCATCTAGTGTTGATTCTGAAATTAAATTGAAAAGTGCATGTTTATTTGCCACCAAATCTGATATTGATGAGCTAGATTTCAGCAAATCTGTTTGCTATGCTTTTGTGTGCAAAGAGGCATTATTTTCATTCGAGGACGTGCCTTCCTCTTTGCCTCCTGCTGTCACTGACATTTTGCAGGAGTTCGCTGACGTCTTTCCACAAGACGTGCCACCGGGATTACCACCTATTCGAGGGATTGAGCATCAGATTGACTTAATTCCCGGTGCCTCACTGCCAAGCCGTGCACCATACCGTACCAATCCAGAGAAGACGAAGGAGATTATGCGTCAAGTACAAGAGCTTCTCGACAAAGGTTATATACGCGAATCCCTTAGTCCTTGTGTTGTTCCTATTATTCTAGTGCCGAAAAAGGATGGTACATCACGTATGTGTGTTGATTGTAGAGGCATTAATAATATTACTATTTGATGAGGACATCAATACAATTGTTACACCCACAGCCCCTGTTGCTATACATACTGGACCAATTACTAGAGCTCGTGCACGCCAACTAAATTACCAGGTACTTTCGTTTCTTGGTAATGATTCTAATGTTCATGAGAATATGATGCTGCCTAAATTGGATACATTTGTTTTGCTTACAAATGAAGGGCCTAGCTTGGAGAAGGATGAACATTGGAGCAAGAACAAGCATGGAGATGATGACATGCGCAAGGGGAACAAGAACGGAGTTACAAGTGATGATTTCAGGACTTTGAAGCCACCATAATGGGTGCATGAAGCCTTGGACGAAATATACAAGATGCCACTTCATAAATTTCGTCCCGAGGCTATTTTAGGTGCTGCGTCACCTTATTATTGGGCCAGGCCCATGTAATTTCGAAATACATGAGTATAGGCTATTTTTAGAGTCCGTATGTGTGGGGAAACAAGAGATAGGGTTGATTTCGGACCCCTCCACCAAGGGCCACGAAATTCCCCCCTCTTCCTCCATATATACAGCCCTTAGGGCATCGTTTAGACTTTGGGTTTTGTTTAGATTAAAAGTTCGCCATAGCTGCAACTTCGCGTACTTCGTTTGTGTTCAACGACCAGACAAAGGCGTCACAGAACCCCACCTTGATCAATAAAGCTTTCATCTTATATTCACAATATCCAGATTGCAATCTCAGTTTCTTGCTTGTTCTTCGTTTGCTCACAGGAAACAAACCCTCGTGGTCAGGTTGATCGTGCTCCGGCGTGGTCAATAACCTCTTGGAGTTGGTTTAGCGATTGCTAAGGCGCGACGTCCTCGCACATTCGTAGTCGGATCGTCAAAGTCGACTGCCACCAAAGCGATATCCATCATCTCATCGAAGGCCGGGACACCTTTGCCTCTATCAAGTGGTATCACATTTCCAGGTTGCTCGGTGAGATTTTACAGTTTTTCGTAGTTTAGATCGAGTCTGTTCTTCATACCTACAGTGATAGAGGCAAAGGTGTCCCGTCTTTCGATGAGATGGTGGATTTCGCTTTG
>NW_021215362.1:1405-36246 GCF_002162155.2 Triticum dicoccoides | reverse complement strand
AGGGGTCCGAAATCAACCCTATCTCTTGTTTCCCCACACATACGGACTCTAAAAATAGCCTATACTTATGTATTTCGAAATTACATGGGCCTGGCCCAATAATAAGGTGACGCAGCACCTAAAATAGCCTCGGGACGAAATTTATGAAGTGGCATCTTGTATATTTCGTCCAAGGCTTCATGCACACATTATGGTGGCTTCAAAGTCCTGAAATCATCACTTGTAACTCCGTTCTTGTTCCCCTTGCGCATGCCATCATCTCCATGCTTGTTCTTGCTCCAATGTTCATCCTTCTCCAAGCTAGGCCCTTCATTTGTAAGCAAAACAAATGTATCCAATTTAGGCAGCATCATATTCTCATGAACATTAGAATCATTACCAAGAAACGAAAGTACCTGATAATTTAGTTGGCGTGCACGAGCCCTAGTAATTGGTCCAGTATGTATAGCAGCAGGGGCTGTGGGTGTAACAATTGTATTGATGTCCTCATCATACAGTCCACGAAAAAGCCACAAAAAAATTAGGGTTAGTTCATCATATCCGAACCAATCTAAGCCTTTGCATAATCTTTTTAGGGTTTTGCTTTGTTGAATTTGCGGTTGCATCGTCGTGTCTAGTTGCTGGTCTTAGAGTCTAGTCTTTTAGAGTTTCGAGTTCTGGTCATAAGTTGTCACGCCGCCGCCGCACCATCATCATCGCCCCTGCCATCTACCACCACCGCTTATCCGCCACCGCTCCGAATCCGTATCCATATACCACCACCAATCCGTGTCCATATACCACCACCGATCCATATCCATATACTACCACCGCTACCACCACCGCTGCCATATACCACCACCATATATCCACCACCAATCCGAGTTCCTTGCGTATTAGCTTTGTTTTCGGGATCCATCTAATTTCCGATTCGTGTTTCCTTGTCTGAGTAGGTTTCAGATTCCAGCAATATTTTGCCGCCCGTAGAAGAGGTTGGTTTCCAAAAAAAAAAAGAGTCCGGAAACCACCCTCCGTTTAGGCCCAAAATTTTCGGAAAACGCACTTGACAAAAAAAATTCTGGCTATCCTATTTTTAGGTGTTTCTAAGCGTATTGAGACAGTCGCCGTTATAGAAAGTTTTTTTTGACCCATTTCTAATTTTTGGGTCCGGGCAGTCAAAAAAAAATTTGGTCACAAAAATTTCGTGCCCATCCTGTCAGTTTGACCTCGGAAGAGTTTTGAGACACTCGCCATTATAGTGATTTTTCGCAAAAAAAAAGAGAGCAACACAAAAAAAAGCAGCGCAAAAAAAAGAGCGAAAAAAAATTCGAGAGTGTGCTTTTCCCTTGTTTACGTGCAGCGCCGTGATTTTGTTAGTGTTCTAGGCTCGCGTCTCTAGCACGGTCTAGCCTAGGACCAGCACAGTACCGTCGTTGAGCGTTTATTCAACTTTGCATCTCTGAATTGATTATTGCTGACCCTTTTTGCTACCATATTATAAGCCTTCCCAGCTCCACATACATCTACGTCGTGCGTTTGACTTTCCCTGGTAATCGCTCTATCCAAGCTTTGAGAAGTTTTGACTACAACGGTTGCCGATCACCACCTGCTGCTGGGTAAGAACTGGTAAGAATTTGAGGTTTGCTTGACGGGTTTGTGATACACCACCACAACTTCTTAGTAGTCTGTAGGATCATATTCTTGTGTGTTTCTATTGCTGCTAACCATGCCAGGATCACAAGCCGACAAGATTGACTGGGAGAACTTATCGAACAAGGAGCTTCATGATAAGTTTCAGCAAATGATGACTGAACAGGTGCAAGATGTGCTGAACAATTTTGAAGAGGCCATGGAGAAGATTACTGGCCTTGAGAAGACGTTCGAAACAAAGCTCGATAACAGATTTAATGAACTGCTTGCGCGTCTTCCACCACCGGCTACACCTGTCGCACCTCTGCAACAACAACAACTACGCCCCCTTCCGAATCAGTATGGACGAGCACAGCGTGTTCCTATTGAGCCAGGACAAAATTCTGGTGCCGCTGCTACTGCTGTTGGTGCTTCTTTGGCTCCTGCTACTGCTGCTGCTGGTACCCAGGAGGATGATGATTATGTGGGAGATTATGAGGATGAGGTTGATCAAAATCCGAACTACGTGCAGCCACCAGCACCACCACCACCAGGTCGACCTCAGGTATATATTCGTAATGGTAGGCCTGCACCACCACCTCAGGTACGAGATGATGTCCATATTCGTAAACTGAAATTGAATATTCCACCATTTGAGGGTAGATATGTTCCTGATATATATCTTACTTGGGAGTTAGAAACTGAACAACGTTTTACATGTTTACAATATCCCGAGGAGAGGCGGGTTGCTGCTGCTGTTTGTGCTTTCACTAGTTTTGCATGTGTCTGGTGGTCTGAACATTGTAGATTATATCCTATTCAAACTACTTGGGCTGCTTTGAAAACCGCTATGCGTACGCGTTGGGTTCCACCATATTATCAACGTGAATTGCTTCAAAAATTGCAGCGTTTAAGACAAGGAAAAAATTCTGTAGAAGAATATTATCAGGAATTACAAACTGGCATGATTCGATGTGGTATTATTGAGGAGAATGAAGCTATGCTTGCACGTTTTCTGGGTGGATTAAATAGAGAGATTCAGACCATTCTAGACTATAAGGAGTATACTAATATCACTCGTTTATTCCATCTTGCTTGTAAAGCTGAACGTGAAGTGCAGGATCGACAAGCATTGGCGCGAACTAACTTTTCTGCAGGCCGACCTTCCTCATGGACGTCGTGTGCATCTTCTACTTCAACTGCACCAGCACCTCAATCAGGTGCCTCCTACAGCCGTGATACAAGAAAACAGGAACAACCACCATTATCTGCCAAGAGCGTACCTGCCGGGCCTGCACAGAGTTCTTCTTCTTCCAGGGCATCAACAGGGCACACAAGTGATATTATTTGTCGTCGTTGTAAGGGAGGAGGTCATTATGCGAGAGAATGCAAATCTCCGCGTGTGATGATTGCTACCGCGGATGGTGGATATGAGTCCGCTAGTGACTATGATGAGGAGACATTGGCTCTTATTACACGTGAAGAACATGGTGGAGATGATTCTGATCATGAGACGCAATACATGGCTCCTGAAGACGCTGACAGGTATGAATGTTTAGTTGCTCAACGTGTTTTGAGTGTGCAGGTCACACAAGCTGAGCAAAATCAGAGGCACAATTTGTTCCATACCAAGGGAGTTGTGAAGGAACGTTCTGTGCGCGTCATAATAGACGGAGGGAGCTGCAACAACTTGGCTAGCATGGAGATGGTGGAGAAGCTTTCTCTCACCACAAGACCACATCCACATCCTTACTACATCCAATGGTTCAACAACAGCGGCAAGGTTAAGGTAACACGTAGTGTTCGTGTGCATTTTAGTATCTCTACATATGCTGATTATGTTGATTGTGATGTGGTACCTATGCAAGCATGTTCCTTATTACTTGGTAGACCATGGCAATTTGATAAAAATTCTGTACACCATGGTAGAAACAATCACTATACTCTTGTTCATAAGGATAAAAATATTACTTTGCTTCCTATGACTCCTGATTCCATTTTGAAAGATGATATTAATAGAGCTAATAAAGCAAAACAGGAGAAGAATAAGAGTGAAAATCAGATTGTGGCAAAAGAATTTGAGCAACAAATGAAGCCTAATAATAAACCATCTAGTGTTGCTTCTGAAATTAAATTGAAAAGTGCATGTTTATTTGCCACCAAATCTGATATTGATGAGCTAGATTTCAGCAAATCTGTTTGCTATGCTTTTGTGTGCAAAGAGGCATTATTTTCATTCGAGGACGAGCCTTCCTTTTTGCCTCCTGCTGTCACTAACATTTTGCAGGAGTTCGCTGACGTTTTTCCACAAGACGTGCCACCGGGATTACCGCCTATTCGAGGGATTGAGCATCAGATTGACTTAATTCCCGGTGCTTCACTGCCAAACCGTGCACCATACTGATAGAGGCAAAGGTGTCCCGTCTTACGATGAGATGATGGATATCGCTTTGGTGGCAGTCGACTTTGACGATCCGACTATGAACGTGCGTGGATGTCGCGCCTTAGCAATCGCTAAACCAACTCCGAGAGGTTATTGACCACGCCGGAGCACGATCAACCTGACCACGAGGGTCTGTTTCCTGCGAGCAAACGAAGAACAAGCAAGAAACTGAGATTGCAATCTGGATATTGCGAATATAAGATGAAAGCTTTATTGATCAAGGTGGGGTTCTGTGACGTCTTTGTCTGGTCGTTCAACAAAAACGAAGTACGCGAAGTTGCAGCTATGGCGAACTTTTAATCTAAACAAAACCCAAAGTCTAAACGATGCCCTAAGGGCTGTATATATGGAGGAAGAGGGGGGGAATTTCGTGGCCCTTGATGGAGGGGTCCGAAATCAACCCTATCTCTTGTTTCCCCACACATACGGACTCTAAAAATAGCCTATACTTATGTATTTCGAAATTACATGGGCCTGGCCCAATAATAAGGTGACGCAGCACCTAAAATAGCCTCGGGACGAAATTTATGAAGTGGCATCTTGTATATTTCGTCCAAGGCTTCATGCACCCATTATGGTGGCTTCAAAGTCCTGAAATCATCACTTGTAACTCCGTTCTTGTTTCCCTTGCGCATGCCATCATCTCCATGCTTGTTCTTGCTCCAATGTTCATCCCTCTCCAAGCTAGGCCCTTCATTTGTAAGCAAAACAAATGTATCCAATTTAGGCAGCATCATATTCTCATGAACATTAGAATCATTACCAAGAAAAGAAAGTACCTGGTAATTTAGTTGGCGTGCACGAGCTCTAGTAATTGGTCCAGTATGTATAGCAGCAGGGGCTGTGGGTGTAACAATTGTATTGATGTCCTCATCATCCTCCCCTTCTTGAAATGAAGTCGTCCTCGACGGAAGTTCATCTTCCTCACCCAAATAAGGCTTCAAATCTGCAATGTTAAAAGTGGGACTAACCCCAAAATCTGCAGGCAGCTCAAGTTTATATGCATTATCATTTATTTTCTCTAACACCTTAAAGGGACCATCAGCACGTGGCATTAACTTTGATTTGCGCAAATCAGGAAATCTATCCTTACGCAAATGTAACCAAACAAGATCTCCAGGTGCAAACACAACATGTTTTCTACCCTTATCTCCAGCAAGTTTATATTTAGCATTCATGCGCTCAATGTTTTCCTTAGTTAACTCATGCATTTTTAAAATCAATTCAGCACGTTGTTTAGCATCAAAATTAACCTTCTCCGAAGATGGAAGAGGCAACAAATGAATAGGTGCACGAGGTAGGAAACCATACACAACTTCAAAGGGGCACATCTTAGTAGTAGAATGCAATGAACGATTATAACCAAATTCAATATGAGGCAAGCATTCCTCCCACATTTTCTTATTATTCTTCAAAACAGCCCTAAGCATAGTAGACAACGTTCTATTGACTACTTCAGTTTGTCCATCAGTTTGGGGGTGACAAGTAGTACTAAAAAGCAGTTTAGTCCCCAACTTAGCCCATAAACATCTCCAAAAGTGGCTAAGAAATTTAGTATCACGATCTGAAACAATAGTATTTGGCACACCATGCAAGCGAATAATTTCACGAAAGAACAAATCAGCAACATTAACAGCATCATCGCTTTTATGACATGGTATAAAGTGTGCCATTTTCGAGAATCTATCCACGACAACAAATATGCTATCCCTCCCCTTCTTTGTTCGAGGTAAACCTAAAACAAAGTCCATAGATATATCCTGATAGAGGCAAAGGTGTCCCGTCTTTCGATGAGATGATGGATATCGCTTTGGTGGAAGTCGACTTTGACGATCCGACTACGAACGTGCGAGGACGTCGCGCCTTAGCAATCGCTAAACCAACTCCGAGAGGTTATTGACCACGCCGGAGCACGATCAACCTGACCACGAGGGTCTGTTTCCTGCGGGCAAACGAAGAACAAGCAAGAAACTGAGATTGCAATCTAGATATTGCGAATATAAGATGAAAGCTTTATTGATCAAGGTGGGGTTCTGTGACGCCTTTGTCTGGTCGTTGAACACAAACGAAGTACGCGAAGTTGCAGCTATGGCGAACTTTTAATCTAAACAAAACCCAAAGTCTAAACGATGCCCTAAGGGCTGTATATATGGAGGAAGAGGGGGGGAATTTCGTGGCCCTTGGTGGAGGGGTCCGAAATCAACCCTATCTCTTGTTTCCCCACACATACGGACTCTAAAAATAGCCTATACTTATGTATTTCGAAATTACATGGGCCTGGCCCAATAATAAGGTGACGCAGCACCTAAAATATCCTCGGGACGAAATTTATGAAGTGGCATCTTGTATATTTCGTCCAAGGCTTCATGCACCCATTATGGTGGCTTCAAAGTCCTGAAATCATCACTTGTAACTCCGTTCTTGTTCCCCTTGCGCATGCCATCATCTCCATGCTTGTTCTTGCTCCAATGTTCATCCTTCTCCAAGCTAGGCCCTTCATTTGTAAGCAAAACAAATGTATCCAATTTAGGCAGCATCATATTCTCATGAACATTAGAATCATTACCAAGAAACGAAAGTACCTGGTAATTTAGTTGGCGTGCAGGAGCTCTAGTAATTGGTCCAGTATGTATAGCAGCAGGGGCTGTGGGTGTAACAATTGTATTGATGTCCTCATCAACGTTTGTTTGGTAACCTTGGGAAGTGCACCTTTTGCACCGACCGAGTATCTTTTCTTGGCTATGTTGTTACTCCACAGGGAATTGAAGTTGATAAAGCCAAGATTGAAGCTATTGAGAGTTGGCCGCAGCCCAAAACGGTCACACAAGTGAGGAGTTTTCTTGGCCTCGCTGGATTCTATAGGCGTTTTGTGAGAGATTTCAGCACCATTGCTGCACCTCTCAATGAGCTTACAAAGAAAGATGTGCCTTTTCTTTGGGGTACCGCACAGGAAGAAGCCTTCACGGTATTGAAAGATAAGTTGACACATGCTCCTTTACTCCAACTTCCTGATTTTAATAAGACTTTTGAGCTTGAATGTGATGCTAGTGGAATTGGATTAGGAGGTGTGTTATTACAAGATGGCAAACCTGTTGCATACTTTTCTGAAAAACTGAGTGGGCCTAGTCTGAATTATTCTACTTATGATAAAGAATTATATGCTCTTGTTCGGACTTTAGAAACATGGCAACATTATTTATGGCCCAAAGAATTTGTTATACATTCTGATCATGAATCTTTGAAACATATTAAAAGTCAAGCTAAACTGAATCATAGACATGCTAAATGGGTTGAATTCATTGAGACTTTCCCTTATGTCATTAAACACAAGAAGGGAAAAGCAAATGTTATTGCTGATGCATTGTCTCGTCGCTATACTATGCTTTCACAACTTGACTTCAAAATATTTGGTTTGGAGACCATCAAAGATCAATATGTGCATGATGCTGATTTTAAAGATGTAATGCAGAATTGTAAAGAAGGAAGAATGTGGAACAAGTTTGTTGTTAACGATGGATTTGTGTTTCGTGCTAACAAGCTATGCATTCCAGCTAGCTCCGTTCGTCTTTTGTTGTTGCAGGAGGCGCATGGAGGAGGATTAATGGGACACTTTGGTGTGAAGAAGACGGAGGACGTACTTGCTACACATTTCTTTTGGCCAAAGATGAGACGGGATGTTGAGCGTTTTATTGCTCGCTGCACTACATGTCAAAAAGCTAAGTCACGACTCAATCCTCATGGTTTATATATGCCTTTGCCTGTACCTAGTGTTCCTTGGGAGGATATATCTATGGACTTTGTTTTAGGTTTACCTCGAACAAAGAAGGGGAGGGATAGCATATTTGTTGTCGTGGATAGATTCTCGAAAATGGCACACTTTATACCATGTCATAAAAGTGATGATGCTGTTAATGTTGCTGATTTGTTCTTTCATGAAATTATTCGCTTGCATGGTGTGCCAAATACTATTGTTTCAGATCGTGATACTAAATTTCTTAGCCACTTTTGGAGATGTTTATGGGCTAAGTTGGGGACTAAACTGCTTTTTAGTACTACTTGTCACCCCCAAACTGATGGACAAACTGAAGTAGTCAATAGAACGTTGTCTACTATGCTTAGGGCTGTTTTGAAGAATAATAAGAAAATGTGGGAGGAATGCTTGCCTCATATTGAATTTGCTTATAATCATTCATTGCATTCTACTACTAAGATGTGCCCTTTTGAAGTTGTGTATGGTTTCCTACCTCGTGCACCTATTGATTTGTTGCCTCTTCCATCTTCGGAGAAGGTTAATTTTTATGCTAAACAACGTGCTGAATTGATTTTAAAAATGCACGAGTTAACTAAGGAAAACATTGAGCGCATGAATTCTAAATATAAACTTGCTGGAGATAAGGGTAGAAAACATGTTGTGTTTGCACCTGGAGATCTTGTTTGGTTACATTTGCGTAAGGATAGATTTCCTGATTTGCGCAAATCAAAGTTAATGCCACGTGCTGATGGTCCCTTTAAGGTGTTAGAGAAAATAAATGATAATGCATATAAACTTGAGCTGCCTGCAGATTTTGGGGTTAGTCCCACTTTTAACATTGCAGATTTGAAGCCTTATTTGGGTGAGGAAGATGAACTTCCGTCGAGGACGACTTCATTTCAAGAAGGGGAGGATGATGAGGACATCAATACAATTGTTACACCCACAGCCCCTGCTGCTATACATACTGGACCAATTACTAGAGCCCGTGCACGCCAACTAAATTACCAGGTACTTTCGTTTCTTGGTAATGATTCTAATGTTTATGAGAATATGATGCTGCCTAAATTGGATACATTTGTTTTGCTTACAAATGAAGGGCCTAGCTTGGAGAAGGATGAACATTGGAGCAAGAACAAGCATGGAGATGATGGCATGCGCAAGGGGAACAAGAACGGAGTTACAAGTGATGATTTCAGGACTTTGAAGCCACCATAATGGGTGCATGAAGCCTTGGACGAAATATACAAGATGCCACTTCATAAATTTCGTCCCGAGGCTATTTTAGGTGCTGCGTCACCTTATTATTGGGCCAGGCCCATGTAATTTCGAAATACATAAGTTTAGGCTATTTTTAGAGTCCGTATGTGTGGGGAAACAAGAGATAGGGTTGATTTCGGACCCCTCCACCAAGGGCCACGAAATTCCCCCCCTCTTCCTCCATATATACAGCCCTTAGGGCATCGTTTAGACTTTGGGTTTTGTTTAGATTAAAAGTTCGCCATAGCTGCAACTTCGCGTACTTCGTTTGTGTTCAACGACCAGACAAAGGCGTCACAGAACCCCACCTTGATCAATAAAGCTTTCATCTTATATTCGCAATATCCAGATTGCAATCTTAGTTTCTTGCTTGTTCTTCGTTTGCTCGCAGGAAACAGACCCTCGTGGTCAGGTTGATCGTGCTCCGGCGTGGTCAATAACCTCTCGGAGTTGGTTTAGCGATTGCTAAGGCGCGACGTCCTCGCACGTTCGTAGTCGGATCATCAAAGTCGACTTCCACGAAAGCGAAATCCACCATCTCATCGAAAGACGGGACACCTTTGCCTCTATCATCAACCCATTTAGCATGTCTACGATTCAGTTTAGCTTGACTTTTAATATGTTTCAAAGATTCATGATCAGAATGTATAACAAATTCTTTGGGCCATAAATAATGTTGCCATGTTTCTAAAGTCCGAACAAGAGCATATAATTCTTTATCATAAGTAGAATAATTCAGACTAGGCCCACTCAATTTTTCAGAAAAGTATGCAACAGGTTTGCCATCTTGTAATAACACACCTCCTAATCCAATTCCACTAGCATCACATTCAAGCTCAAAAGTCTTATTAAAATCAGGAAGTTGGAGTAAAGGAGCATGTGTCAACTTATCTTTCAATACCGTGAAGGCTTCTTCCTGTGCGGTACCCCAAAGAAAAGGCACATCTTTCTTTGTAAGCTCATTGAGAGGTGCAGCAATGGTGCTGAAATCTCTCACAAAACGCCTATAGAATCCAGCGAGGCCAAGAAAACTCCTCACTTGTGTGACTGTTTTGGGCTGCGGCCAACTCTCAACAGCTTCAATCTTGGCTTTATCAACTTCAATTCCCTGTGGAGTAACAACATAGCCAAGAAAAGATACTCGGTCGGTGCAAAAGGTGCACTTCCCAAGGTTACCAAACAAACGTGCATCACGTAGAGCAATAAAAACAGCACGTAAATGTTCCAAATGTTCCTCCAAAGATCTGCTATAAATCAATATGTCATCAAAGTAAACTACCACAAATCGTCCAATGAAAGCACGTAAAACTTCGTTCATTAATCTCATGAAAGTACTAGGTGCATTAGTTAATCCAAAAGGCATGACTAACCACTCATATAATCCAAACTTAGTTTTAAATGCTGTTTTCCATTCATCTCCCAATTTCATACGAATTTGATGGTAGCCACTACGCAAATCAACTTTGGAGAATATTGTAGAGCCACACAATTCATCAAGCATATCATCTAGCCTAGGAATAGGATGACGATAACGAATAGTAATATTATTAATGCCTCTACAATCAACACACATACGTGATGTACCATCCTTTTTCGGCACTAGAATAATAGGAACAGCACAAGGACTAAGGGATTCGCGTATATAACCTTTGTCGAGAAGCTCTTGTACTTGACGCATAATCTCCTTCGTCTCCTCTGGATTGGTACGGTATGGTGCACGGTTTGGCAGTGAAGCACCGGGAATTAAGTCAATCTGATGCTCAATCCCTCGAATAGGCGGTAATCCCGGTGGCACGTCTTGTGGAAAAACGTCAGCGAACTCCTGCAAAATGTTAGTGACAGCAGGAGGCAAAGAGGAAGGCACGTCCTCGAATGAAAATATGGCCTCTTTGCACACAAAAGCATAGCAAACAGATTTGCTGAAATCTAGCTCATCAATATCAGATTTGGTGGCAAATAAACATGCACTTTTCAATTTAATTTCAGAAGCAACACTAGATGGTTTATTATTATGCTTCATTTGTTGCTCAAATTCTTTTGCCACAATCTGATTTTCACTCTTATTCTTCTCCTGTTGTGCTTTATTAGCTCTATTAATATCATCTTTCAAAATGGAATCAGGAGTCATAGGAAGCAAAGTAATATTTTTATCCTTATGAACAAGAGTATAGTGATTGTTTCTACCATGGTGTACAGAATTTTTATCAAATTGCCAGGGTCTACCAAGTAATAAGGAACATGCTTGCATAGGTACCACATCACAATCAACATAATCAGCATATGTAGAGATACTAAAATGCACACGAACAGTACGTGTTACCTTAACCTTGCCGCTGTTGTTGAACCATTGGATGTAGTAAGGATGTGGATGTGGTCTTGTGGTGAGAGAAAGCTTCTCCACCATCTCCATGCTAGCCAAGTTGTTGCAGCTCCCTCCGTCTACTATGACGCGCACAGAACGTTCCTTCACAACTCCCTTGGTATGGAACAAATTGTGCCTCTGATTTTGCTCAGCTTGTGTGACCTGCGCACTCAAAACACGTTGAGCAACTAAACATTCATACCTGTCAGCGTCTTCAGGAGCCATGTATTGCGTCTCATGATCAGAATCATCTCCACCATGTTCTTCACGTGTAATAAGAGCTAATGTCTCCTCATCATAGTCACTAGCGGACTCATATCCACCATCCGTGGTAGCAATCATCACACGCGGAGATTTGCATTCTCTCGCATAATGACCTCCTCCCTTACAACGACGACAAATAATATCACTTGTGTGCCCTGTTGATGCTATGGAAGAAGAAGAACATTGTGTAGGCCCCGCAGGTGCGCTCTTGGCAGATAATGGTGGTTGTGCCTATTTTCTTGTATCACGGCTGGAGGTGGCACCTGATGGAGGTGCTGGTGCAGTTGAAGTAGAAGATGCATGTGGTGTCCATGATGAAGGTCGGCCTGCAGAAAAGTTAGTTCGCCCCAATGCTTGTCGATCCTGCACTTCACGTTCAGCTTTACAAGCAAGATGGAATAAACGAGTGATATTAGTATACTCCTTATAGTCTAGAATGGTCTGAATCTCTCTATTTAATCCACCCAGAAAACGTGCAAGCATAGCTTCATTCTCCTCAACAATACCACATCTAATCATGCCAGTTTGTAATTCCTGATAATATTCTTCTACAGAATTTTTTCCTTGTCTTAAACGCTGCAATTTTTGAAGCAATTCACGTTGATAATATGGTGGAACCCAACGCGTATGCATAGCAGTTTTCAAAGCAGCCCAAGTAGTTGGAATAGGATATAATCTACAATGTTCAGACCACCATACACATGCAAAACTAGTGAAAGCACAAACAGCAGCAACAACTCGTCTCTCCTCAGGATATTGTAAACATGTAAATCGTTGTTCAGTTTCTAACTCCCAAGTAAGATATATATCAGGAACATATCTACCCTCAAATTGTGGAATATTCAATTTCAGTTTAGGAATATGGACATCATCTCGTACCTGAGGTGGTGGTGCAGGCCTACCATTACGAATATATACCTGAGGTCGACCTGCTGGTGGTGGTGCTGGTGGCTGCTCGTAGATCTGATTTTGATCAACCTCATCCTCATAATCGCCCGCATACTCATCATCCTCCTGGGTACCAGCAACAGCAGTAGTAGGAGCCACAGAAGTATCAACAGCAGCACCAACAGTTTGGCCAAACGCAAGAGGAACACGGCTCGCTCGGCGAAGGTCTATTTCGCAACGTGGAGGTAGTCGTTGTTGTTGTTGTTGGAGAGGTGCGTTAGGTGCAGCGGGTGGTGGTGGTGGAAGACGCGCGAGCAATTCATTAAATCTGTTATCGAGCTTTGTTTCGAACGTCTTCTCAAGGCCAGTGATCTTCTCCATGGCCTCTTCAAAATTGTTCAGCACATCTTGCACCTGTTCAGTCATCATTTGCTGAAACTTATCATGAAGCTCCTTGTTCGATAAATTCTCCCAGTCAATCTCGTCGGCTTGTGATCCTGGCATGGTTAGCAGCAATAGAAACACACAAGAATATGATCCTACAGACTACGAACAAGTGGTGGTGGTGGGTGTCACAAATCCGTCAAGCAAAACTCAAATTCTTACCAGTTCTTACCCAGGAACAGGCGGTGATCGGCAACCGTTGTAGTCAAAACTCTCAAAGCTTGGATAGAGCGATTACCAGGGAGAGTCAAACGCACGACGTAGATGTATGTGGAGCTGGGAAGGCTTATACTATGGTAGCAAAAAGGGTCAGCAATAATCAATTCAGAGATGCAAAGTTGAATAAACGCTCAACGACGGTACTGTGCTGGTCCTAGGCTAGACTGTGCTAGAGACGCGAGCCTAGAACACCAACAAAATCACGGCGCGGCACGTAAACAAGGGAAAAGCACACTCTGAAAAAAAAATTCGCTCTTATTTTTTTCTTTTTTGCGCTCTTTTTTTTTGCGCTGCTTTTTTTTTGCGAAAAATCACTATAATGGCGAGTGTCTCAAAACTCTTCCTAGCTCAAACTGACAGGATGGGCACGAAATTTTTCGACCAATTTTTTTTTTCGACTGCCCGGACCCAAAAACTAGAAACGGGTCAAAAAAAACTTCCTATAATGGCACCTGTCTCAAAACACTCAGAAACGCCTAAAAATAGGATAGCCAGAAATTTTTTCGAAAAATGCGTTTTCGAAAAATTTTGGGCCTAAACGGAGCGTGGCTACCCGACTTTTTTTTTCCGAAACCTACTCCGGCAAGGAAACACGAATCGGAATCTGGATGGATCCCGAAAACAAACCTAATAAGCAAGGAACTCGGATTGGTGGTGGATATATGGTGGTGGTATATGGCAGCGGTGGTGGTAGCGGTGGTAGTATATGGATATGGATCGGTGGTGGTATATGGGCACGGATTGGTGGTGATATATGGATACGGATTCGGAGCGGTGGCGGATAAGCGGTGGTGGTAGATGGCAGGGGCGATGATGATGGTGCGGCGGCGGCGTGACAACTTATGACCAGAACTCGAAACTCTAAAAGACTAGACGCTAAGACCAGCAACTAGACCGACGATGCAACCGCAAATTCAACAAAGCAAAACCCTAAAAAGATTATGCAAAGGCTCAGATTGGTTCGGATATGATGAACTAACCCTAATTTTTTTTTTGTGGCTTTTTCGTGGACTGTAGGTATGAAGAACAGACACGATCTAAACTACGAAAAACTGTAAAATCTCACCGAGCAACCTGGAAATCTGACACAACTTGATAGAGGCAAAGGTGTCCCGTCTTTCGATGAGATGATGGATATCGCTTTGGTGGCAGTCGACTTTGACGATCCGACTACGAACGTGCATGGACGTCGCGCCTTAGCAATCGCTAAACCAACTCCGAGAGGTTATTGACCACGCCGGAGCACGATCAACCTGACCACGAGGGTCTGTTTCCTGCGAGCAAACGAAGAACAAGCAAGAAACTGAGATTGCAATCTGGATATTGCGAATATAAGATGAAAGCTTTATTGATCAAGGTGGGGTTCTGTGACGTCTTTGTCTGGTCGTTGAACACAAACGAAGTACGCGAAGTTGCAGCTATGGCGAACTTTTAATCTAAAACAAAACCCAAAGTCTAAACGATGCCCTAAGGGCTGTATATATGGAGGAAGAGGGGGGGGAATTTCGTGGCCCTTGGTGGAGGGGTCCGAAATCAACCCTATCTCTTGTTTCCCCACACATACGGACTCTAAAAATAGCCTATACTTATGTATTTCGAAATTACATGGGCCTGGCCCAATAATAAGGTGACGCAGCACCTAAAATAGCCTCGGGACGAAATTTATGAAGTGGCATCTTGTATATTTCGTCCAAGGCTTCATGCACCCATTATGGTGGCTTCAAAGTCCTGAAATCATCACTTGTAACTCCGTTCTTGTTTCCCTTGCGCATGCCATCATCTCCATGCTTGTTCTTGCTCCAATGTTCATCCTTCTCCAAGCTAGGCCCTTCATTTGTAAGCAAAACAAATGTATCCAATTTAGGCAGCATCATATTCTCATGAACATTAGAATCATTACCAAGAAACGAAAGTACCTGGTAATTTAGTTGGCGTGCACGAGCTCTAGTAATTGGTCCAGTATGTATAGCAGCAGGGGCTGTGGGTGTAACAATTGTATTGATGTCCTCATCAAGTTGTGTATGGTTTCCTACCTCATGCACCTATTGATTTGTTGCCTCTTCCATCTTCGGAGAAGGTTAATTTTGATGCGAAACAACGTGCTGAATTGATTTTAAAAATGCATGAGTTAACTAAGGAAAACATTGAGCGCATGAATGCTAAATATAAACTTGCTGGAGATAAGGGTAGAAAACATGTTGTGTTTGCACCTGGATATCTTGTTTGGTTACATTTGCGTAAGGATAGATTTCCTGATTTGCGCAAATCAAAGTTAATGCCACGTGCTGATGGTCCCTTTAAGGTGTTAGAGAAAATAAATGATAATGCATATAAACTTGAGCTGCCTGCAGATTTTGGGGTTAGTACCACTTTTAACATCGCAGATTTGAAGCCTTATTTGGGTGAGGAAGATGAACTTCCGTCGAGGACGACTTCATTTCAAGAAGGGGAGGATGATGAGGACATCAATACAATTGTTACACCCACAGCCCCTGCTGCTATACATACTGGACCAATTACTAGAGCTCGTGCACGCCAACTAAATTACCAGGTACTTTCGTTTCTTGGTAATGATTCTAATGTTCATGAGAATATGATGCTGCCTAAATTGGATACATTTGTTTTGCTTACAAATGAAGGGCCTAGCTTGGATAAGGATGAACATTGGAGCAAGAACAAGCATGGAGATGATGGCATGCGCAAGGGGAACAAGAACGGAGTTACAAGTGATGATTTCAGGACTTTGAAGCCACCATAATGGGTGCATGAAGCCTTGGACGAAATATACAAGATGCCACTTCATAAATTTCGTCCCGAGGCTATTTTAGGTGCTGCGTCACCTTACTATTGGGCCAGGCCCATGTAATTTCGAAATACATAAGTATAGGCTATTTTTAGAGTCCGTATGTGTGGGGAAACAAGAGATAGGGTTGATTTCGGACCCCTCCACCAAGGGCCACGAAATTCCCCCCTCTTCCTCCATATATACAGCCCTTAGGGCATCGTTTAGACTTTGGGTTTTGTTTAGATTAAAAGTTCGCCATAGCTGCAACTTCGCGTACTTCGTTTGTGTTCAACGACCAGACAAAGGCGTCACAGAACCCCACCTTGATCAATAAAGCTTTCATCTTATATTCGCAATATCCAGATTACAATCTCAGTTTCTTACTTGTTCTTCGTTTGCTCGCAGGAAACAGACCCTCGTGGTCAGGTTGATCGTGCTCCGGCGTGGTCAATAACCTCTTGGAGTTGGTTTAGCGATTGCTAAGGCGCGATGTCCTCGCACATTCATAGTCGGATCGTCAAAGTCGACTGCCACCAAAGCGATATCCATCATCTCATCGAAAGACGGGACACCTTTGCCTCTATCACTATTCGTTATCGTCATCCTATTCCTAGGCTAGATGATATGCTTGATGAATTGAGTGGCTCTACAATATTCTCCAAAGTTGATTTGCGTAGTGGATACCATCAAATTCGTATGAAATTGGGAGATGAATGGAAAACAACATTTAAAACTAAGTTTGGATTATATGAGTGGTTAGTCATGCCTTTTGGGTTAACTAATGCACCTAGTACTTTCATGAGATTAATGAACGAAGTTTTACGTGCTTTCATTGGACGATTTGTGGTAGTTTACTTTGATGACATATTGATTTATAGCAGATCTTTGGAAGAACATTTGGAACATTTACGTGTTGTTTTTATTGCTCTACGTGATGCACGTTTGTTTGGTAACCTTGGGAAGTGCACCTTTTGCACCTACCGAGTATCTTTTCTTGGCTATGTTGTTACTCCACAGGGAATTGAAGTTGATAAAGCCAAGATTGATGCTATTGAGAGTTGGCCGCAGCCCAAAACGATCACACAAGTGAGGAGTTTTCTTGGCCTCGCTGGATTCTATAGGCGTTTTGTGAGAGATTTCAGCACCATTGCTGCACCTCTCAATGAGCTTACAAAGAAAGATGTGCCTTTTCTTTGGGGTACCGCACAGAAAGAAGCCTTCACGGTATTGAAAGATAAGTTAACACATGCTCCTTTACTCCAACTTCCTGATTTTAATAAGACTTTTGAGCTTGAATGTGATGCTAGTGGAATTGGATTAGGAGGTGTGTTATTACAAGATGGCAAACCTGTTGCATATTTTTCTGAAAAATTGTGTGGGCCTAGTCTGAATTACTCTACTTATGATAAAGAGTTATATGCTCTTGTTCAGACTTTAGAAACATGGCAACATTATTTATGGCCCAAAGAATTTGTTATACATTCTGATCACGAATCTTTGAAACATATTAAACGTCAAGCTAAACTGAATCGTAGACATGCTAAATGGGTTGAATTCATTGAGACTTTCCCTTATGTCATTAAACACAAGAAGGGAAAAGAAATTATTATTGTTGATGCATTGTCTCGTCGCTATACTATGCTTTCACAACTTGACTTCAAAATATTTGGTTTGGAGACCATCAAAGATCAATATGTGCATGATGCTGATTTTAAAGATGTAATGCAGAATTGTAAAGAAGGAAGAATGTGGAACAAGTTCGTCGTTAACGATGGATTTGTGTTTCGTGCTAACAAGTTATGCATTCCAGCTAGCTCTGTTCGTCTTTTGTTGTTGCAGGAGGCGCATGGAGGAGGATTAATGGGACACTTTGGCGTGAAGAAGACGGAGGACGTACTTGCTACACATTTCTTTTGGCCAAATATGAGACGGGAAGTTGAGCGTTTTATTGCTCGTTGCACTACATGTCAAAAAGCAAAGTCACGACTCAATCCTCATGGTTTATATATGCCTTCGCCTGTACCTAGTGTTCCTTGGGAGGATATATATATGGACTTTGTTTTAGGTTTACCTGGAACAAAGAAGGGGAGGGATAGCATATTTGTTGTCATGGATAGATTCTCGAAAATGGCACACTTTATACCATGTCATAAAAGCGATGATGCTGTTAATGTTGCTGATTTGTTCTTTCGTGAAATTATTCGCTTGCATGGCCAAATACTATTGTTTCAGATCGTGATACTAAATTTCTTAGCCACTTTTGGAGATGTTTATGGGCTAAGTTGGGGACTAAACTTCTTTTTAGTACTACTTGTCACCCCCAAGCTGATGGGCAAACTGAAGTAGTCAATAGAACGTTGTCTACTATGCTTAGGGCTGTTTTGAAGAATAATAAGAAAATGTTTGGTTTGTCTCATATTTAATTTTCTTATAATCGTTCATTGCATTCTACTGCTAAGATGTGCCCTTTTGAAGTTGTGTATGGTTTCCTACCTCGTGCACCTATTGATTTTTTGCCTCTTCCATCTTCGGAGAAGGTTAATTTTGATGCTAAACAACGTGCTGAATTGATTTTAAAAATGCATGAGTTAACTGAGGAAAACATTGAGCGTATGAATGCTAAATATAAACTTGCTGGAGATAAGGGTAGAAAACATGTTGTGTTTGCACCTGGAGATCTTGTTTGGTTACATTTGCGTAAGGATAGATTTCCTGATTTGCGCAAATCAAAGCTAATGCCACGTGTTGATGGTCCCTTTAAGGTGTTAGAGAAAATAAATGATAATGCATACAAACTTGAGCTGCCTGCAGATTTTGGGGTTAGTCCCACTTTTAACATTGCAGATTTGAAGCCTTATTTGGGTGAGGAAGATGAACTTCCGTCGAGGACGACTTCATTTCAAGAAGGGGAGGATGATGAGGACATCAATACCATTGTTACACCCACAGCCCCTGCTGCTATACATACTGGACCAATTACTAGAGCTCGCACACGCCAACTAAATTACCAGGTACTTTCGTTTCTTGGTAATGATTCTAATGTTCATGAGAATATGATGATGCCTAAATTGGATACATTTGTTTTGCTTACAAATGAAGGGCCTAGCTTGGAGAAGGATGAACATTGGAGCAAGAGAAAGCATGGAGATGATGGCATGCGCAAGGGGAACAAGAACGGAGTTACGGGTGATGATTTCAGGTCTTTGAAGCCACCATAACGAGTGCATGAAGCCTTGGACGAAATATACAAGATGCCACTTCATAAATTTCGTCCAGAGGCTATTATAGGTGCTGCGTCACCTTTTTATTGGGCCAGGCCCATATAATTTCGAAATACATTAGTATAGGCTATTTTTAGAGTCCGTATGTGTGGGGAAACAAGAGATAGGGTTGATTTCGGACCCCTCCACCAAGGGCCACGAAATTCCCCCTCTCTTCCTCCATATATACAGCCCGTAGGGTACCGTTTAGACTTTGGGTTTTGTTTAGATTAAAGTTCGCCATAGCTGCAACTTCGGGTACTTCGTTTGTGGTCAACGACCAGACAAAGGCGTCACAGAACCCCACCTTGATCAATAAAGCTTTCATCTTATATTCGCAATATCCAGATTGCAATCTCAGTTTCTTGCTTGTTCTTCGTTTGCTCGCAAGAAACAAACCCTCGTGGTCAGGTTGATCATGCACCGGCGTGGTCAATAACCTCTCGGAGTTGGTTTAGCGATTGCTAAGGCGCGACGTCCTCGCACGTTCGTAGTCGGATCGTCAAAGTCGACTTCCAGCAAAGCGAAATCCATCATCTCATCGAAAGACGGGACACCTTTGGCTCTATCAGCAGCGACGACGAAAAAGTGCGACAAAAAATCACTATGATGGCGAGTGTCTCAAAACACTACCTAGGACCTAAAAATAGGATAGCGAAAAAATATTTTCGGTCGCTGAAATTTTGGCCTAAAAACTGCCCGGGGGTCTTCGGACTTTTTTTTTCGAAACCTACTCAGGCAAGGAACACGAATCGGAAACTAGATGGATCTCAAAAACAAACCTAATATGAAAAGAACTCGGATTGGTGGTGGAAATATGGTGGTAGGATATGGCAGCGGTGGTGGTATATGGTAGCGGTGGTGGTATATGGATAAAGATCGGTGGTGGTATATGGATACGGATCGGTGGTGGTATATGGATATGGATTCAGAGCGGTGGCGGATAAGCGGTGGTGGTAGATGGCAGGGGCGATGATGATGGTGCGGCGGCGGTGTGACAACTTATGACCAGAACTCGAAACTCTAAAAGACTAGACTCTAAGACCAGCAACTAGACACGGCGATGCAACCGCAAATTCAACAATGCAAAAATAGAAAAGATTATGCAATGGCTCAGACTGGTTCGGATATGATGAACTAACCCTAATTTTTTTGTGGCTTTTTCGTGGACTATAGGTATGAAGAACAGACTCGATCTAAACTACGAAAAACTGTAAAATCTCACCGAGCAACCTGGAAATGTGATACCACTTGATAGAGGCAAAGGTGTCCCGTCTTTCGATGAGATGGTAGCTATCGTTTTGGTGGAAGTCGACTTTGACGATCCGACTACGAACGTGCGAGGACGTCGCGCCTTAGCAATTGCTAAACCAACTCTGAGAGGTTATTGACCACGCCGGAGCACGATCAACCTGACCACGAAGGTCTATTTCCTGCAAGCAAATGAAGAACAAGCAAGAAACTAAGATTGCAATCTGGATATTGCGAATAACAGAGGAAAGCTTTATTAATGAAGGTGGGGTTCTGTGACGCCTTTGTCTGGTCGTTGAACACAAACGAAGTACACGAAGTTGCAGCTATGGCGAACTTTTAATCTAAACAAAACCCAAAGTCTAACAGTGCCCTAAGGGTTGTATATATGGAGGAAGAGGGGGGAATTTCGTGGCCCTTGGTGGAGGGGTCCGAAATCAACCCTATCTCTTTTCCCCACACATACAGACTCTAAAAATAGCCTATACTTATGTATTTCGAAATTACATGGGCCTGGCCCAATAATAAGCTGACGCAGCACCTAGAATAGCCTCGGGATGAAATTTATGAAGTGGCATCTTGTATATTTTGTCCAAGGCTTCATGCACCCATTATGGTGGCTTCAAAGTCCTGAAATCATCACTTGTAACTCCGTTCTTGTTCCCCTTGCGCATCCCATCATCTCCATGCTTGTTCTTGCTCCAATGTCCATCCTTCTCCAAGCTACGCCCTTCATTTGTAAGCAAAACAAATGTATCCAATTTAGGTAGCATCATATTCTCATGAACATTAGAATCATTACCAAGAAACGAAAGTACCTGATAATTTAATTGGCGTGCGCGAGCTCTAGTAATTGGTCCAGTATATGTAGCAGTAGGGGCTGTGGGTGTAACAACGATATTGATGTCCTCATCAGAAAATATTGTGGCGGATGCTCTTTCGTGCATATGCATGCTTGTCACTAAACTTGAATTGAATGTCATTGGCTTTGTTACTTTTACCAGAGGCTCGTGGAGGAGGACTAATGGGACACTTTGGACGCGACAAGACATTCACCATGCTCTCTAAGAACTACTTTTGGCCCAAGATATTCCGTGATGTCTCACGCTTCACCACTCGATGCTCGACATGTCGCAAAGCTAAGTCAAAATCTCAATCCCATGGTCTTTATATGCCCCTTCCAATTCCATATCATCCATGAGAAGATATTAGCATGGATTTTGTGCTTGGTTTACCTAGAACTAGAAATGGCAAAGATTTCGTGTTTGTTGTTGTGGACCGATTCTCTAAGATGGCTCATTTCATACCATGCCACAAGATAGACGATGCTTCACATATTGCAAATCTTATTTGTAGGGAAATATTGCGCCTCCATGGAGTCCCAAAGACGATTATCTCGGACCGCAACGTCAAGTTCTTAAGTTACTTTTGGAAGACTCTATGCGCCAAGCTTGGAATCGACGGCCAAACGGAGGTGACAAACCATATGCTATCCACTCCACTAAGTGTGTTGATCAAGAGGAACATCAAGGAGTGGGAGGAGTGTCTACCCATCACCGAGTACGCCTACAACCGAGCAAGACATTCAACTACCGGCAAGTCCCCCTTCGAGGTCGTCTACGGTTTCAACTCGTTGTCCCCATTGGACATTCTCCCCTTACCGCTACAAGAGCGCATCAACATGGACGCGAGTGCACGAGTAACCTGCCTCAAGAAGATGCATTGATGTAGGGTAGAACCCTAGGAAGGATCTTTTCACACTTGGAGGGGGAAAATGGAGAGAAATCACAAGAACACAAAGAGATAATCACTCCAGCAATTCCCGATTACACATCCACTAGAGTAACAACACAAGATCCACAAGTCTCAAACACAATCAAAGGAAAGATACAATGGCAAAGTTCATCCCAAATCCAAAGGAAGAGGGGTCTGGTGGTAGTCTTCTCCCAATGGAGGTCTTGAAATCCTCAAGGATTCTTCCCAATGGGGTCTTGATCCTCAAAGAGGGAAGGTAATGGAGCAAAGCTCACCAAGATATCATCCAATACTTTGCTAACCCTAAACATGGCCCTAGGTACGAATTATATAGGCTTGGGGTCGAAGGAGACGAAGTGATGAGGACATGACTACCTTGGATATGACCAAAAATATTGCATATATGCATATTTGTCAGGTGATTTCTAGTGCAAACTATTCAATAATCTATTTATGTTATCCAGAACAAAAATACTTCACACACTTTTGTGTTTTGTCTAATTGCAGGTGTATGGGACATTTGTACAATCCACATATGAAGATAAGGAAGAAAGAGATATTTATTTGCTGTCCAAAAAGTTCTCTCACGTCACTTTTGGCCCAAGAGAAGATAGAGTCCAAGTCTCTCACGTTCTGGATTCAGATTCGGACTGCACAGACACACCTGACTCAAAATGCACACAAGTTTTTCATACGGACTCCGAATTGGGTGATTCTTTTTTTGTTGGAAACTAGATTTCGTGCACTTTCCAACCCAATTGGAATCACCTTCAAATTCGTCCGGAGCCTTGAGTTGTGGACGAAACAATCTGATGCTGCAGCAGAATCCTAGTCAAACTACAAGTCCAAAGGTGTTACATCACCTCCACTTGGGCCCATTGGCCTTGTACGACCTAGATTTAGTTTTAGGCTGCCTTGGGACGTCCTCCCACCTCCTTGGCCGCCACCCCTTGCTCCTATATAAGTAGATCCACCTAGTAGCTTTTCCTTGGGATTTGTTTAGTTAAAAGTTAGCCATTGCAACTTCGTGTACTTCGTTTGTGTCCAACGACCAGACCAAGACCGTTTACGGATCCCCACCTTTATCAATACTTCATATATACTCGCGATATTCAGATTGCTTTTATCATATTCTTGCTTGTTCTTCGATTGCTTGCAGGAATAGACCTTCGTGGTCAGGTTGATCGTGCTCCGACGTGGTCAATAACCTCTCGGAGTTGGTTTAGCGATTGCTAAGGCACAACGTCGTTGCACGTTTGTAGTCGGATCGTCAAAGTCGTCTCCACCAAATCGATAGTTATCATCTCATCGAAAGATCGGGACACCCCGCCTCTATCAAGTGGTATCAGTTTTCAGGTTGCTCGGTGAGAATTTCCAGTTTTCCTAGAGTAGATTTATTTTCTTACCTATTGTCCAAGAAAAATCCACAAAAAAGAGTTAGATCTATTCATCCTTTGTCCAAGCCAGTCTGAGCCTTTGCAATTTTCTTTTCATTGTTTGCATTATTGAATTATCGGTTGCATCGCCGTGTCGAGTTGCTGGTCTTAGTGTCTAGTTCCTTTAGAGTTTCGAGTTCTGTTCACATTAGTCACGCAGCCGCTGCATCATTATCCCATCCGCTGTCCACCATCCCATCCACCAATTTCCACCATATGCTACGCACTGTTTATTGTCATAATCATAGTTGAGGTCACTCACATCTTCGCCTGATCGAATCTGCATCTTATCTAGTTTGTCTTGGAAAGAGGGAGAAAAAGAAGATAAAGAAAAAAAAAGGAAAGAAAAAAAAAAGAAAAAAAGAGAGAAGAAAAAGAAAAAAAAGCGTGAGAAAAAAAAGAGAGAAGAAAAAAAATCGGATCTATCTAGAATCAATCTCGTACCTGAATTCGGATTGGAATCTGTTTTGCGCACTGTTCAGTAAAACAGGTGTATCTTTCTCATACGAAGTCCGTTTTGGCTCCGTGAGTACCCAAATTGAAGCTAGCGACGAGCCGCATCTAAATAGTTGCAGAAGCTTGTTCAATATTCGACACCTCAAAATCGGCTTCTAAATAGGTCTTTTTGCCCTCTGAAGTTCGTGAACACAACTTGTTCCAATTTTTTAGGCTAATTTTAGAATTCTTTGACTCCTCATATCAACTCGGAATTGAGTGATTCTTTTTGCATTGGAAAGCTTGAGTTAGTAGCATTATTTGAAAGAGTTTCTCAGAAAATTGTCTCAAACTTTTCAAGAGGAAAGTTGGAGAGAGAGTTATTGTATATCCTGCTTGGCAGTTGTTTTTCATCATTATCTTCACTGCCGTTGTGATCTTCACTTATATCTTGCTGTCAAGAGCTACTTAGTATCCTTCATTGATGCTAGTTGTGCTACGCCGTGACCTCATTAGTGTTCTAGGCTCGCGTCTCTAGTCCGGTCTAGCCTAGGACCAGCACAGTACCGTCGTTGAGCATTTATTCAACATTGCATCTTTGAATTGATTATTGCTAATCTTTTGCTACCATATATAGCCAACCCAGCTCCACATATTTCTACACCGTGTATACGTACGCTCCCCTGGCAATCGCTTTACTCAATATTCGGAGTTACTTGACACCGCTGGTTGCCGATCACCGCCTGCTGCATGGTAAGAACTTGTAAGACATTGATATTTGCTTTACTGTGAGCGTTTTACCACCACATCCTAGTAGTTATAGGAACATTATTTTTGGGTTTTGTTTCTTGTTCTACTAATCATGACAGGATCCAGAGTCAATTCATGGGCTTTGTCGATCGCGGGAGACGTGCCACCACCTTTGCTTCATCTTGCTTGCAAAGCTGAACAGGAAATAAAACGACGTGTTGGCCACGAGGAGAACAAGCGCACGGTGCATATTCCAAGAGTTGATATGATTGTTCCTTCAACTACTAGGCATACTATGACAACCACATCCGTTGTTGTCAGGACTACATCACCTCCACCATGTGACACATCGCCCCCGAGAGTGGCTACATCATCTGAGTTGATCATAAGAGGTAATGACAAAGGTACTAATCTTCCATCTCTACATGAGAATGATGAATGCCTTGTCAATTTGAATGCACCATCTGATGAGCTACCCACTACTTTGATCACACCACCTATTTTAGAGGACTACGTTGATAATTTGACTTTGCCATGTGATCAAACAATTGAAATACCAACAATTTTGAGTGCACCCATTGAATTAACTATTGATGCAAAAGAACCAATGTTTAATCATTTTGATATGACCTCTAATCTTGGTCATGATTCTGTGTTGAATGACTTATTGCATGTTTGCTTATTTAAGCATGTTGTAGCATGTAAATTTGATGCAAGTAAGGTTTATTCACCAATGTTGGGATGGTTTAATGATGAACATTGTCAATCTTTTGAAATGAATAAGAGCTTCACTTATATGTGTAAACTAAGTTGCAATATTTTCATGCCTTCTACTTCTTGTGCTAATTTTTTGGCTTTAGATTTTATGAACTATGCAAGTTACTCATCTATTCATGTGTCATATATGCAAAAATCAAGGGAAGTAAAAATGGATGACATATACATATACAACATGTACACCTTGTCTCTTTTGTTAGCCACATTTCAGATTAAGCAACGCCGAGGACGGCTTTATTTTCAAGAAGGGGAGGATGATGAGGACAGGACTACCTTGGATATGACCAAAAATATTGCATATATGCATATTTGTCAGGTGATTTCTAGTGCAAACTATTCAATAATCTATTTATGTTATCCAGAACAAAAATACTTCACACACTTTTGTGTTTTGTCTAATTGCACGTGTATGGGACATTTGTACAATCCACATATGAAGATAAGGAAGAAAGAGATGTTTATTTGCTGTCCAAAAAGTTCTCTCACGTCACTTTTGGCCCAAGAGAAGATAGAGTCCAAGTCTCTCACGTTCTGGATTCAGATTCGGACTGCACAGACACACCTGACTCAAAACGCACACAAGTTTTTCATACGGACTCCGAATTGGGTGATTCCTTTTTTGTTGGAAACTAGATTTCGTGCACTTTCCAACACAATTGGAATCACCTTCAAATTCGTCCGGAGCGTTGAGTTGTGGACGAAACAATCTGATGCTGCAGCAGAATCCGAGTCAAACTACAAGTCCAAAGGTGTTACATCACCTCCACTTGGGCCCATTGGCCTTGTACGACCTAGATTTAGTTTTAGGCTGCCTTGGGACGTCCTCCCACCTCCTTGGCCGCCACCCCTTGCTCCTATATAAGTAGATCCATCTAGTAGCTTTTCCTTGGGATTTGTTTAGTTAAAAGTTAGCCATTGCAACTTCGTGTACTTCGTTTGTGTCCAACGACCAGACCAAGACCGCTTACGGATCCCCGCCTTTATCAATACTTCATATATACTCGCAATATTCAGATTGCTTTTATCATATTCTTGCTTGTTCTTCGATTGCTTGCAGGAATAGACCTTCGTGGTCAGGTTGATCGTGCTCCGGCGTGGTCAATAACCTCTCGGAGTTGGTTTAGCGATTGCTAAGGCACAACGTCGTTGCACGTTTGTAGTCGGATCGTCAAAGTCGTCTCCACCAAATCGATAGTTCTCATCACATCGAAAGATCGGGACACCCCGCCTCTATCACGAAGGGGAGTCGGAGATCCAATCTCCCATCCTGGGAGGCCCGTGCGCACGGGGTAAGTTGGGCCCGTGCGCACGGGGGTCCCGTGGGCATGGTACAGGCCCGTGCGCACGGGGTGCTCCAGCGCCGGGTTCCTGTGTAGCCCGTGGACACGGGGTCTCTGGGGCCCGGGCGCACGGGGTCACCTGGGACTTGCTGTTTTGCTGCGGTTGCACTCCGTCTTGATCCTCATGGCCTTGGGGTGGTTCTCCTTCTCCTTGGGGATGCTCCTGAGCTCCTTGGTGATGTTCCACTTCATACCTAAGGATGCATAGCATATTTTGGTGAGGTAGTATACATGTTCCATTTGTGTCCATATGCAAGTCTAGTAGGAAGGAGTTCACCTCAGTTTCCAAAGCACGTGCTCTAGCTCTTGTCATGGGTCCTTGTGGGGGTGGATGTGTTGATGTAGAGTCCATGGGGATGATGGAAGGATGCTCCGCATCATCTCCCCTCCCTTCGAAAGGATCCGACCTCGGATCAAGATCTTCATCACCATGGAAAGGCGAGAGGTCTTTGACATTGAAGATGTCGCTCATGTTGTACTTGTCTCGTGGGAGTTCAATCTTGTAGGCGTTGTTGTTGTAGCATGCTAGCACCTTGAATGGTCCATCGGCTCGAGGTAGTAGTTTGGACTTGCATTCGTTGGGGAAGCGGTCCTTGCGAAGGTGTAGCCACACGAGATCACCTATGTTGAAGATCATGGGTTGTTTGTTGACGTTGAGCTTGGTGGCTAGTCGATGTACGTGGCGCTCAATGATGTTTCTTGTATCTTCATGCATCTTCTTGATGTAGCTTGCTCGTGCACTCGCATCCATGTTGGTGCGCTCTTGTAGAGGGAGAGGTAGAATGTCCAATGGGGACAACGGGTTGAAGCCGTAGACGACCTCGAAGGGGGACTTGCCGGTAGTCGAGTGTCTTGCGCGGTTGTAGGCGTACTCGGCGATGGGTAGACATGCCTCCCACTCCTTGATGTTCTTCTTGATCAACACGCGAAGTAGAGTGGATAGTGTCCGGTTTGTCACCTCCGTTTGGCCGTCGGTTTGAGGATGGTATGCGGATGAGAACAATAGCTTGATTCTGAGCTTGGCGCATAGAGTCTTCCAAAAGTAACTCAAGAACTTGACGTCGCGGTCGGAGACGATTGTCTTTGGTATTCCATGGAGGCGCAAGATTTCCCTACAAAAGAGATTTGCAAGATGTGAAGCATTGATAGAGGCAAAGGTGTCCCGTCTTTCGATGAGATGATGGATATCGCTTTGGTGGAAGTCGACTTTGACGATCCGACTACGAACGTGCGAGGACGTCGCGCCTTAGCAATCGCTAAACCAACTCCTAGAGGTTATTGACCACGCCGGAGCACGATCAACCTGACCACGAGGTTCTGTTTCCTGCGAGCAAACGAAGAACAAGCAAGAAACTAAGATTGCAATCTGGATATTGCGAATATAAGATGAAAGCTTTATTGATCAAGGTGGGGTTCTGTGACGCCTTTGTCTGGTCGTTGAACACAAACGAAGTACGCGAAGTTGCAGCTATGGCGAACTTTTAATCTAAACAAAACCCAAAGTCTAAACGGTGCCCTAAGGGCTGTATATATGGAGGAAGAGAGGGGGAATTTCGTGGCCCTTGGTGGAGGGGTCCGAAATCAACCCTATCTCTTGTTTCCCCACACATACGGACTCTAAAAATAGCCTATACCAATGTATTTCGAAATTACATGGGCCTGGCCCAATAAAAAGGTGACGCAGCACCTATAATAGCCACGGGACGAAATTTATGAAGTGGCATCTTGTATATTTCGTCCAAGGCTTCATGCACCCATTATGGTGGCTTCAAAGTCCTCAAATCATCACTTGTAACTCCGTTCTTGTTCCCCTTGCGCATGGCATCATCTCCATGCTTGTTCTTGCTCCAATGTTCATCCTTCTCCAAGCTAGGCCCTTCATTTGTAAGCAAAACAAATGTATCCAATTTAGGCAGCATCATATTCTCATGAACATTAGAATCATTACCAAGAAACGAAAGTACCTGATAATTTAATTGGCGTGCGCGAGCTCTAGTAATTGGTCCCGTATATGTAGCAGTAGGGGCTGTGGGTGTAACAATGGTATTGATGTCCTCATCATCCTCCCCTTCTTGAAATGAAGTCGTCCTCGACGGAAACTCATCTTCCTCACCCAAATAAGGCTTCAAATTTGCAATGTTAAAAGTGGGACTAACCCCAAAATCTGCAGGCAGCTCAAGTTTATATGCATTATCATTTATTTTCTCTAACACCTTAAAGGGACCATCAGCACGTGGCATTAGCTTTGATTTGCGCAAATCAGGAAATCTATCCTTACGCAAATGTAACCAAACAAGATCTCCAGGTGCAAACACAACATGTTTTCTACCCTTATCTCCAGCAAGTTTATATTTAGCATTCATACGCTCAATGTTTTCCTTAGTTAACTCATGCATTTTTAAAATCAATTCAGCACGCTGTTTAGCATCGAAATTAACCTTCTCCGAAGATGGAAGAGGCAACAAATCAATAGGTGCACGAGGTAGGAAACCATACACAACTTCAAAAGGGCACATCTTAGTAGTAGAATGCAATGAACGATTATAAGCAAATTCAATATGACGCAAGCATTCCTCCCACATTTTCTTATTATTCTTCAAAACAGCCCTAAGCATAGTAGACAACGTTCTATTGACTACTTCAGTTTGTCCATCAGTTTGGGGGTGACAAGTAGTACTAAAAAGCAGTTTAGTCCCCAACTTAGCCCATAAACATCTCCAAAAGTGATAGAGGCGAGGGTGTCCCAATCTTTCGATGAGATGATAACTATCGATTTGGTGGAGACGACTTTGACGATCCGACTACAAACGTGCACGATGTTGCGCCTTAGCAATCGCTAAACCAATCTCCTGATTTTACTGACGATGCCGGAAGCACGGTCAACCTGACCACGAAGGTCTATTCCTGCTGGCAATCGAAGAACGAGCAAGAATATGTTAAAGCAATCTGAATATTGCAAATATATATGAGGTATTGATAATGGTGGGGATCCGTAAGCGGTTTTGGTCTGGTCGTTGGACACAAACGAAGTACACGAAGTTGCAATGGCTAACTTTTAACTAAACAAATCCCCAGGAAAAGCTACTAGATGGATCTACTTATATAGGAGCAAGGGGTGGCGGCCAAGGAGGTGGGAGGACGTCTCAAGGCAGCCTAAAACTAAATCTAGGTCGTACAAGGCCAATGGGCCCAAGTGGAGGTGATGTAACACCTTTGGACTTGTAGTTTGACTCGGATTCTGCTGCAGCATCAGATTGTTTCGTCCACAACTCAACGCTCTGGACGAATTTGAAGGTGATTCCAATTGGGTTGGAAAGTGCACGAAATCTAGTTTCCAACAAAAAAAGAATCACCCAATTCGGAGTCCGTATGAAAAACTTGTGTGCGTTTTGAGTCAGGTGTGTCTGTGTAGTCCGAATCTGAATCCAGAACGTGAGAGACTTGGACTCTATCTTCTCTTGGGCCAAAAGTGACGTGAGAGAACTTTTTGGACAACAAATAAACATCTCTTTCTTCCTTATCTTCATATGTGGATTGTACAAATGTCCCATACACCTGCAATTAGACAAAACATAAAAGTGTGTGAAGTATTTTTGTTCTGGATAACATAAATAGATTATTGAATAGTTTGCACTAGAAATCACCTGACAAATATGCATATATGCAATATTTTTGGTCATATCCAAGGTAGTCATGTCCTCATCATCCTCCCCTTCTTGAAAATAAAGCCGTCCTCGGCGTTGCTTAATCTGAAATGTGGCTAACAAAAGAGACAAGGTGTACATGTTGTATATGTATATGTCATCCATTTTTACTTCCCTTGATTTTTGCATATATGACACATGAATAGATGAGTAACTTGCATAGTTCACAAAATCTAAAGCCAAAAAATTAGCACAAGAAGTAGAAGGCATGAAAATATTGCAACTCAGTTTGCACATATAAGTGAAGCTCTTATTCATTTCAAAAGATTGACAATGTTCATCATTAAACCATCCCAACATTGGTGAATAAACCTTACTTGCATCAAATTTACATGCTACAACATGCTTAAATAAGCAAACATGCAATAAGTCATTCAACACAGAATCATCACCAAGATTAGAGGTCATATCAAAATGATTAAACATTGGTTCTTCTGCATCAATAGTTAATTCAATGGGTGCACTCAAAATTGTTGGTATTTCAGTTGTTTGATCACATGGCAAAGTCAAATTATCAACATAGTCCTCTAAAATAGGTGGTGTGATCAAAGTAGTGGGTAGCTCATCAGATGGTGCATTCAAATTGACAAGGCATTCATCATTCTCATGTAGAGATGGAAGATCAGTACCTTTGTCATTACCTCTTATGATCAACTCAGATGATGTAGCCACTCTGATACCACTTGATAGAGGCGAGGGTGTCCCGATCTTTCGATGAGATGATAACTATCGATTTGGTGGAGACGTGATAGAAGCGGGGTGTCCCGATCTTTCGATGAGATGATAACTATCGATTTGGTGGAGACGACTTTAACGATCCGACTACAAACGTGCACGACGTTGCGCCTTAGCAATCGCTGAACCAACTCCGAGAGGTTATTGACCACGCTGGAGCACGATCAACCTGACCACGAAAGTCTATTCCTGCAAGCAATCGAAGAACGAGCAAGAATATGATAAAGCAATCTGAATATTGCGAATATATATGAAGTATTGATAATGGTGGGGATCCGGAAGCGGTCTTGGTCTGGTCGTTGGACACAAACGAAGTAAACGAAGTTGCAATGGCTAACTTTTAACTAAACAAATCCCAAGGAAAAGCTACTAGATGGATCTACTTATATAGGAGCAAGGGGTGGCGGCCAAGGAGGTGGGAGGACGTCCCAAGGCAGCCTAAAACTAAATCTAGGTCGTACAAGGCCAATGGGCCCAAGTGGAGGTGATGTAACACCTTTGGACTTGTAGTTTGACTCGGATTCTGCTGCAGCATCAGATTGTTTCGTCCACAACTCAACGCTCCGGACGAATTTGAAGGTGATTCCAATTGGGTTGGAAAGTTCACGAAATCTAGTTTCCAACAAAAAAAGAATCACCCAATTCGGAGTCCGTATGAAAAACTTGTGTGCGTTTTCAGTCAGGTATGTCTGTGCAGTCCGAATCTGAATCCAGAACGTGAGAGACTTGGACTCTATCTTCTCTTGGGCCAAAAGTGACGTGAGAGAACTTTTTGGACAGCAAATAAACATCTCTTTCTTCCTTATCTTCCTATGTGGATTGTACAAATGTCCCATACACCTGCAATTAGACAAAACACAAAAGTGTGTGAAGTATTTTTGTTCTGGATAACATAAATAGATTATTGAATAGTTTGCACTAGAAATCACCTGACAAATATGCATATATGCAATATTTTTGGTCATATCCAAGGTAGTCATGTCCTCATCATCCTCCCCTTCTTGAAAATAAAGCCGTCCTCGGCGTTGCTTAATCTGAAATGTGGCTAACAAAAGAGACAAGGTGTACATGTTGTATATGTATATGTCATCCATTTTTACTTCCCTTGATTTTTGCATATATGACACATGAATAGATGAGTAACTTGCATAGTTCATAAAATCTAAAGCCAAAAAGTTAGCACAAAAAGTAGAAGGCATAAAAATATTGCAACTCAGTTTGCACATATAAGTGAAGCTCTTATTCATTTCAAAAGATTGACAATGTTCATCATTAAACCATCCCAACATTGGTGAATAAACCTTACTTGCATCAAATTTACATGCTACAACATGCTTAAATAAGCAAACATGCAATAAGTCATTCAACACAGAATCATCACCAAGATTAGAGGTCATATCAAAATGATTAAACATTGGTTCTTTTGCATCAATAGTTAATTCAATGGGTGCACTCAAAATTGTTGGTATTTCAGTTGTTTGATCACATGGCAAAGTCAAATTATCAACGTAGTCCTCTAAAATAGGTGGTGTGATCAAAGTAGTGGGTAGCTCATCAGATGGTGCATTCAAATTAACAAGGCATTCATCATTCTCATGTAGAGATGGAAGATCAGTACCTTTGTCATTACCTCTTATGATCAACTCAGATGATGTAGCCACTCTCGGGGGCGATGTGTCACATGGTGGAGGTGATGTAGTCCTGACAACAATGGATGTGGTTGTCATAGTATGCCTAGTAGTTGAAGGAACAATCATATCAACTCTTGGAATGTGCACCATGCGCTTGTTCTCCTCGTGGCCAACACGTCGTTTTATTTCCTGTTCAGCTTTGCAAGCAAGATGAAACAAATGGTCCATAGGATAACACTCTTCATGAATTAGTATCTCTTGAATATCACGGTTTAATCCTCCCCAAAATCTATCCATAAAATCATCTTCACTTTTGATGAGGACATCAATACAATTGTTACACCCACAGCCCCTGCTGCTATACATACTGGACCAATTACTAGAGCTCGTGCACGCCAACTAAATTACCAGGTACTTTCGTTTCTTGGTAATGATTCTAATGTTCATGAGAATATGATGCTGCCTAAATTGGATACATTTGTTTTGCTTACAAATGAAGGGCCTAGCTTGGAGAAGGATGAACATTGGAGCAAGAACAAGCATGGAGATGATGGCATGCGCAAGGGGAACAAGAACGAAGTTACAAGTGATGATTTCAGGACTTTGAAGCCACCATAATGGGTGCATGAAGCCTTGAACGAAATATACAAGATGCCACTTCATAAATTTCGTCCCGAGGCTATTTTAGGTGCTGCGTCACCTTATTATTGGGCCAGGCCCATGTAATTTCGAAATACATAAGTATAGGCTATTTTTAGAGTCCGTATGTGTGGGGAAACAAGAGATAGGGTTGATTTTGGACCCCTCCACCAAGGGCCACGAAATTCCCCCCTCTTCCTCCATATATACAGCCCTTAGGGCATCGTTTAGACTTTGGGGTTTTGTTTAGATTAAAAGTTCGCCATAGCTGCAACTTCGCGTACTTCGTTTGTGTTCAACGACCAGACAAAGGCGTCACAGAACCCCACCTTGATCAATAAAGCTTTCATCTTATATTCGCAATATCCAGATTGCAAACTTAGTTTCTTGCTTGTTCTTCGTTTGCTCGCAGGAAACAGACCCTCGTGGTCAGGTTGATCGTGCTCCTGCGTGGTCAATAACCTCTCGGAGTTGGTTTAGCGATTGCTAAGGCGCGACGTCCTCGCACGTTCGTAGTCGGATCGTCAAAGTCGACTTCCACCAAAGCGAAATCCACCATCTCATCGAAAGACGGGACACCTTTGCCTCTATCAAGTGGTATCAGATTTCCAGGTTGCTCGGTGAGATTTTACAGTTTTTCGTAGTTTAGATCGAGTCTGTTCTTCATACCTACAGTCCACGAAAAAAACCAAAAAAAAATTAGGGTTAGTTCATCATATCCGAACCAATCTGAGCCTTTGCATAATCTTTTTAGGGTTTTGCTTCGTTGAATTTGCGGTTGCATCGTCGTGTCTAGTTGCTGGTCTTAGAGTCTAGTCTTTTAGAGTTTCGAGTTCTGGTCATAAGTTGTCACGCCGCCGCCGCACCATCATCATCGCCCCTGCCATCTACCACCACCGCACCGAATCCGTATCCATATACCACCACCAATCCGTGTCCATATACCACCACCGATCCATATCCATATACTACCACCGCTACCACCACCGCTGCCATATACCACCACCATATATCCACCACCAATCCGAGTTCCTTGCTTATTAGGTTTGTTTTCGGGATCCATCCAGATTCCGATTCGTGTTTCCTTGCCGGAGTAGGTTTCGG
>NW_021215362.1:0-758 GCF_002162155.2 Triticum dicoccoides | reverse complement strand
CATTTTTCGAAAAAAATTCTGGCTATCCTATTTTTAGGTGTTTCTGAGTGTTTTGAGACAGGTGCCATTATAGGAAGTTTTTTTTGACCCGTTTCCAGTTTTTGGGTCCGGGCAGTCGAAAAAAAAAAAAATTGGTCGAAAAATTTTGTGCCCATCCTGTCAGTTTGAGCTAGGAAGAGTTTTGAGACACTCGCCATTATAGTGATTTTTCGCAAAAAAAAAAAAGCAGCGCAAAAAAAAAGAGCGCAAAAAAAAAAGAGCGAAAAAAAATTCAGAGTGTGCTTTTCCCTTGTTTACGTGCCGCGCCGTGATTATGTTGGTGTTCTAGGCTCGCGTCTCTAGCACAGTCTAGCCTAGGACCAGCACAGTACCGTCGTTGAGCGTTTATTCAACTTTGCATCTCTGAATTGATTATTGCTGACCCTTTTTGCTACCATAGTATAACCCTTCCCAGCTCCACATACATCTACGTCGTGCGTTTGACTCTCCCTGGTAATCGCTCTATCCAAGCTTTGAGAGTTTTTGACTACAACGGTTGCCGATCACCGCCTGCTGCTGGGTAAGAACTGGTAAGAATTTGAGATTTGCTTGACGGATTTGTGACACCCACCACCACCACTTGTTCGTAGTCTGTAGGATCATATTCTTGTGTGTTTCTATTGCTGCTAACCATGCCAGGATCACAAGCCGACGAGATTGACTGGGAGAATTTATCGAACAAGGAGCTTCATGATAAGTTTCAGCAAATGATGACTGAA
>NW_021215361.1:0-952 GCF_002162155.2 Triticum dicoccoides | reverse complement strand
AACTTGGTTACAAAACATGATCATCTCATACAATAAAATTCAGCATCATGCCTTGACCATATCACATCACAACATGCCCTGCAAAAACAAGTTAGACGTCCTCTACTTTGTTGTTGCATGTTTTACGTGGCTGCTACGGGCTTAAGTAAGAACCAATCTCACCTACGCATCAAAACCACAACGATAGTTTGTCAAATAGACTCCGTTTTAACCTTCGCAAGGACCGGGCGTAGCCATACTTGGTTCAACTAAAGTTGGAGAGGCAGTCGCCCGCAAGCCATCTCTGTGCAAAGCACGTCGAGGGAACCGGTCTCGCGTAAGCGTACGCGTAAGGTTGGTCCGGGTCGTCTCGTCCAACAATACCGCTGAACCAAAATATGACATGCTGGTAGGCAGTATGACTTGTATCGTCCACAACTCACTTGTGTTCTACTCGTGCATATAACATCAACATCATTAACCTAGGCTCGGGTGCCACTGTTGGGATTCGTAGTGATTTCAAAAAAATTTCCTACGCGCACACAGGATCATGTGATGCATAGCAACGAGAGGAGAGTGTTGTCTATGTACCCAACGCAGACCGACTGCGGAAGCAATGACACGACGTAGAGGAAGTAGTCGTACGTCTTCACGATCCAACCGATCAAGCACCGAAACTACGGCACCTCCGAGTTCGAGCACACGTTCAGCTCGATGACGATCCCCGGACTCCGATCCAGCAAAGTGTCGGGGAAGAGTTTCGTCAGCACGACGGCGTGGTGACGATCTTGATGAACTACAGCAGCAGGGCTTCGCCTAAACTCCGCTACAGTATTATCGAGGAATATGGTGGCAGGGGGCACCGCACACGGCTAAGGAATCGATCACGTGGATCAACTTGTGTCAACTTGTGTGTTTAGAGGTGCCCCTGCCTCCGTATATAAAGGAGGAGAGGAGGGGAGGCTGGCCGGCC
>NW_021215360.1:0-692 GCF_002162155.2 Triticum dicoccoides | reverse complement strand
GAGGGGCGCAGGGGGGGCGGAAAGGCGACGGCGACCCGGGGCGGTGGCGTGGTCGCCCCGATCTCGATCCAGATCGGGGGAGTGAGGGGAGAGTGGGGATCGGGAGTGGGCTAGGGTTTCGGGGTCTCACCGGTGGGGGGGATAAGGAGAGAGTGGGGGGCCGGGGCCTGGTGGGTGGCCCAGTGGGGCCTGTGGTCAGCTGGGCCGAAGCCCGGGGGGTTTCTCTTCTCCTTTTTTTTTTGGTTTTCTGTTTTTCTTTCCTTTTGTATTTTCTTTTATTATTTCTTTTCTGTCTAAATCATTTAATCCATTTAGCCATTTTATAAAAATATGCCTGTTGCACTATAATTACCTTTGTAATATTCGTCAGCCACCGAACAATTTTATTTTAAATTTTGAAAACTTTTATTGTTTTCATCAATTTGAATTTTGAATTTGAACGGTTTCGAATTATTGCGAGGATAGCAACAGTAATCAGGATGACGTGCCATGATTAGCGTGGGATTACTGTAGCAAGATTATCCGGGCGTTACAAATCTCCTCCACTACAAGAAATCTCGTCCCGAGATTTTAGGAGGTAGAAGGAAACAGTGCGGGGTATTCATCACGCAGGCGATCCTCGCGTTCCCAGGTGGCTTCGTCTGCAAAGTGATTCGACCACTGGACCTTGAGGAACTTGATCGCCGCCTGAC
>NW_021215359.1:0-1302 GCF_002162155.2 Triticum dicoccoides | reverse complement strand
GAACAACCTTCGGTACATCAAAATGCATAAACTCATAATATAACTGTCATCGTAACCTTAAGCGTGCGGACCCTACGGGTTCGAGAACAATGTAGACATGACCGAGACACGTCTCCGGTCAATAACCAATAGCGGGACCTGGATGCCCATATTGGCTCCTACATATTCTACGAAGATCTTTATCGGTGAGACCGCATAACAACATACGTTGTTCCCTTTGTCATCGGTATGTTACTTGCCCGAGATTCGATCGTCGGTATCCAATACCTAGTTCAATCTCGTTACCGGCAAGTCTCTTTACTCGTTCCGTAATACATCATCTCACAACTAACATATTAGTTGTAATGCTTGCAAGGCTTATGTGATGTGTATTACCGAGAGGGCCCAGAGATACCTCTCCGACAATCGGAGTGACAAATCCTAATCTCGAAATACGCCAACCCAACATCGACCATTGGAGACACCTGTAGTACTCCTTTATAATCACCCAGTTACGTAGTGACGTTTGGTAGTACCCAAAGTGTTCCTCCGGTAAACAGGAGTTGCATAATCTCATAGTCATAGGAACATGTATAAGTCATGAAGAAAGCAATAGCAACATACTAAACGATCGGGTGCTAAGCTAATGGAATGGGTCATGTCAATCAGATCATTCTACTAATGATGTGACCTCGTTAATCAAATAACAACTCATTGTTCATGGTTAGGAAACATAACCATCTTTGATTAACGAGCTAGTCAAGTAGAGGCATACTAGTGACACTCTGTTTGTCTATGTATTCACACATGTATTATGTTTCCGGTAAATACAATTCTAGCATGAATAATAAACATTTATCATGATAATAAGGAAATAAATAATAACTTTATTATTGCCTCTAGGGCATATTTCCTTCAGTCTCCCACTTGCACTAGAGTCAATAATCTAGATTACACTGTAATGAATCTAACACCCATGGAGCTTTGGTGCTGATCATGTTTTGCTCGTGGAAGAGGCTTAGTCAACGGGTCTGCAACATTCAGATCCATATGTATCTTGCAAATCTCTATGTCTCCCACCTGGACTAGATCCCGGATGGAGTTGAAGCGTCTCTTGATGTGTTTGGTCCTTTTGTGAAATCTGGATTCCTTTGCCAAGGCAATTGCACCAGTATTGTCACAAAAGATTTTCATTGGACCCGATGCACTAGGTATGACACCTAGATCGGATATGAACTCCTTCATCCAGACTCCTTCATTTGCTGCTTCCGAAGCAGCTATGTATTCCGCTTCACATGTAGATCCCGCTACGACGCTTTGTTT
>NW_021215358.1:0-1689 GCF_002162155.2 Triticum dicoccoides | reverse complement strand
ACCAGCACCTCAGGGCCTGGAGACTATGCCAAGGGATACATAGAAGGTGATCACCTCGTTATAAAATAGCTAGGGTGTAGCTAAACTAGTGCTTGGGGATACAAGCTATATGACCGAACCTCCCATCTATGTTCCCCAGCGGGTGACTCTCTTGGATTCCATGTGCATTGTGAAAGGAATGAAATGTCGTACTTTTCGCAAATGACATGCATCTGAGACCAATGGGCTTGATTAAAACAAATGGCATTGTGAACTTTCCACAGTGCCATATGTTGGAAATATGCCCTAGAGGCAATAATAAAATGGTTATTATTGTATTTCCTTGTTCATGATAATTGTCTATTGTTCATGCTATAATTGTATTAACTGGAAACCGTAATACATGTGTGAATACATAGACCACAACATGTCCCTAGTGAGCCTCTAGTTGACTATCTCGTTGATCAACAGATGGTCATCGTTTCCAGACATGGACATTGGATGTCATTGATAATGGGATCACATCATTAGGAGAATGATGTGATGGACAAGACCCAATCCTAAGCATAGCACAAGATCGTGTAGTTCGTTTGCTAAAAGCTTTTCTAATGTCAAGTATCATTTCCTTAGACCATGAGATTGTGCAACTCCTGGATACTGTAGGAATGCTTTGGGTGTACCAAACGTCACAACGTAACTGGGTGGCTATAAAGGTACACTACATGTATCTCCAAAAGTGTCTGTTGGGTTGGCACGAATCGAGACTGGGATTTGTCACTCCGTATGACGGAGAGGTATCTCTGGGCCCAGTGGGTAATGCATCATCATAATGAGCTCAATGTGACTAAGTGGTTAGTCGCGGGATCATGCATTACGGAACGAGTAAAGTGACTTGCCGGTAACGAGATTGAACGAGGTATCGGGATACCGACTATCGAATCTCGGGCAAGTAACATACCGATAAACAAAGGGAATTGTATACGGGATTGACTGAATCCTCGACATCGTGGTTCATCCGATGAGATCATCATGGAACATGTGGGAGCCAATATGGGTATCCAGATCCCGCTATTGGTTATTGGCCGGAGAGGTGTCTCGGTCATGTCTGCATGGTTCCCGAACCCGTAGGGTCTACACACTTAAGGTTCGGTGACACTAGAGTTGTTATGGGAAATAGTATGTGGTTACCGAAGGTTGTTCGGAGTCCCGGATGAGATCCCGGACGTGATGAGGAACTCCGGAATGGTCCGGAGGTGAAGATTGATATATTGGACGAAGGGTATTGGAGTCCGGAATTGTTCTGGGAGTACCGGGTGACGACCAGCGTGACCGAAAGGTGTTTCGGAGGCCCTGACAAGCGTTGGGGGGCCTTATGGGCCAAGTGGAGGGGGCACATCAGCCCACTAAGGGGCTGAGCGCCCCTCCCACCCCATCTCACGTAACCTTGAGAGGTGGGGGCGCCACCCCTAGGGCAGCCACCCCTCCCGGCTTGGGGGGCAAGTTTCCTAGGGGTGGGGGCGCCCAAACCCATCTAGGGTTTCCCTTGTGGCCGCCGCCCCTCCCCTAGGGAAACCCTAAGGCGCCTCCTCCTCCCCCTTCCCCCTATATATAGTGAGGGAGAGAGAGAGGGCAGCCGCAACCTTCCCCTGGCGCAGCCCCTCCCTCCTCATACATCTCCTCCTCCTGTGTAGTGCTTGGCGAAGCCCTGCT
>NW_021215357.1:0-2265 GCF_002162155.2 Triticum dicoccoides | reverse complement strand
GTCGGCACGGACGCGTTTTGAGTTTGGGTCGGCGAGTTGGGCCTTCACTTTTGTCTGCCCCGATCCAAACGGACGGCGACGGACGAAATGAGTCGCCCCGTTGGAGTTGCTCTGAAACTTCTTTAATACAGAAATAGACTTTGACAAAATTCTATATGCAGACTAAAAAAAAGAAAGTAGTAGAACATGATTTTGAACAAGTGGTGTTGTCAAATCATGCATGGCATCTTCGGTAGGGGGCACCCAAGCCATGGGCAGACTTGACATGACAGTACGTAGAGAAAAGGGTACTGTACGTTGCCTCTGAACATTATTGGCGGTTCTGACGTTGCTCAAGAAGAACCGAAGAAGGCAACCGGGACGTCAGTCCCCCAGGTTTGTGCGCCTCCGCCTAGTCTAGAGGCGAGGAGGTTTTCGGCAAGGCACAATCTGACACTCAGCAGCCAATCTTTCACCCATTACTATGCGAAGGCCGTAAATATTTCTTGGGACTACGCATCGTCCGCAGTCCAAGTATACTTCTGAAAGTATTCAAGCAAGACTGTAAATATTACTCGGGACTATACAATTTATAGAGTCCAACTAGCATAGTTTCACAAGAAAGTTGAAGGAATGTAAATAAAAGGAAAATAAAAATTTTAAGTTTGACCAACAATCTCTATTTGTATCTCCCTCCAGATTTATTAGTCTTCTTTATATTTTTATTAAACTGAGACGCTTTACCCTCCAGTTTGAACCACGCCTTGACGCTGAGGAGCTGGTCATGGCATTGTCAGGACTCCGATACTAAGGCACGTGGATCTAGCATGTAACACGTCATATCACTTTGCAGCCTCATGAACGGTAACCCACGGCTGCCACCTTACCTTGTTCGGGACTGTTTGCGCCTTTTGGCTCACATATATTACTATGTCGCTTGAACCATATGACAGAGAACCCGGGCGACTTGATTAGTTGTAGACCAAGGTGGCATAGACATACAGGGACAACCATCACTACTAGGGAAAACCTTATACACAAAACCATAATAATAGCGCTGACTAAAAGGAGGCGCTACTGCTACTTAGCAGCAGCGCGTGGCCACAACGGGCGCTACTGCTATCAACATAGCAGTAGTGCGACATGAATAAACAACGCTACTACTAAAATTGCCCCACCGTAGCCGCCAGACTAGGTTTAGTAGTAGCGCCCTTCTAATAACCTCGGTACTACTAACTAAGTAGTAGTAGCGCGTTTTTTGTGTAGGGCACTAAGGCTAAGTTTGAACCTGGCCACATGGCAGGCCCCACTTAGCAGTAGCACGTCCTCCTGGAGCGTGCTACTGCTACTTTTTTTAGCCGGAGCGCATTTTCCTACCCCACGCTACTGCTAAACCGCAGCCAACACCTTTTTCCTCCCCCTCCCCCTTCCTTCACTTTCCCCTAGCTCCCACCTCCTCTCTCCCTCACTTTGCTTCTTCCTCACTACCTCTCCCCCCATTACTCTCTTTCTTCTACCTCTCCTTCTCTCTCTTTATTGCTCCTAGCTAACTACACCACCTCCATTAATGCATTTCCTTTCTCTTTTTCCTCCCCCATCACTAGTTAAACTCATCTCCTTCCCCAACTAGCTAGGTAGATCTAGCATTTAATGAAGTGACCTATGTACCTCACTAACTAGATCTAGTCATGCCAACAAGTAAGCTTTGTCCATTTTTGATCATTCCCTAGGCGTGTGGCGACACCGATCGACATCATCATCACCGTGCTCGATCTCGAGACAGGTGATTAAAATTTTGTACTTTTGCAAGAAAGAAAATATGTGTATGTGTGCGATATGGCATAATCGGGCGATATGATGGAAATTGTGTGTGTGACATGAGTTGCCGCCGAATTGTGCTTGAGTTGCCTATGTTTTGCTGAAATGTCAATTTATTTCCGTTTTGGCGAATTTCGGGCAAACTCTATATGTCCTATTTTTAGGGAAGGTCATGCCGAATTTTTGTATGACTTTGATGAATGCATGCATTTTTATAATCAATTTGTTTATTATTACAGTGCAGGCGTTAATGATGGTTAGTGGAACGATGGTGCAAAGGTGGTTGCGGTCGGTAGTGCATGACATGAATGAAAATAACCGGACAAAGATTTTATGTCCGTGTCGAAGATGCAAAGGAGAAGTTTGGCTCGACCCCTATGAGGATGGTCGTTTGATGGCGCACCTGCTCACGATTGTTTTCATGGATGGCTATACTCGGTGGATAACTGAAGATGATGATGATGATGA
>NW_021215356.1:0-2263 GCF_002162155.2 Triticum dicoccoides | reverse complement strand
GTCGGCACGGACGCGTTTTGAGTTTGGGTCGGCGAGTTGGGCCTTCACTTTTGTCTGCCCCGATCCAAACGGACGGCGACGGACGAAATGAGTCGCCCCGTTGGAGTTGCTCTGAAACTTCTTTAATACAGAAATAGACTTTGACAAAATTCTATATGCAGACTAAAAAAAAGAAAGTAGTAGAACATGATTTTGAACAAGTGGTGTTGTCAAATCATGCATGGCATCTTCGGTAGGGGGCACCCAAGCCATGGGCAGACTTGACATGACAGTACGTAGAGAAAAGGGTACTGTACGTTGCCTCTGAACATTATTGGCGGTTCTGACGTTGCTCAAGAAGAACCGAAGAAGGCAACCGGGACGTCAGTCCCCCAGGTTTGTGCGCCTCCGCCTAGTCTAGAGGCGAGGAGGTTTTCGGCAAGGCACAATCTGACACTCAGCAGCCAATCTTTCACCCATTACTATGCGAAGGCCGTAAATATTTCTTGGGACTACGCATCGTCCGCAGTCCAAGTATACTTCTGAAAGTATTCAAGCAAGACTGTAAATATTACTCGGGACTATACAATTTATAGAGTCCAACTAGCATAGTTTCACAAGAAAGTTGAAGGAATGTAAATAAAAGGAAAATAAAAGTTTTAAGTTTGACCAACAATCTCTATTTGTATCTCCCTCCAGATTTATTAGTCTTCTTTATATTTTTATTAAACTGAGACGCTTTACCCTCCAGTTTGAACCACCTTGACGCTGAGGAGCTGGTCATGGCATTGTCAGGACTCCGATACTAAGGCACGTGGATCTAGCATGTAACACGTCATATCACTTTGCAGCCTCATGAACGGTAACCCACGGCTGCCACCTTACCTTGTTCGGGACTGTTTGCGCCTTTTGGCTCACATATATTACTATGTCGCTTGAACCATATGACAGAGAACCCGGGCGACTTGATTAGTTGTAGACCAAGGTGGCATAGACATACAGGGACAACCATCACTACTAGGGAAAACCTTATACACAAAACCATAATAATAGCGCTGACTAAAAGGAGGCGCTACTGCTACTTAGCAGCAGCGCGTGGCCACAACGGGCGCTACTGCTATCAACATAGCAGTAGTGCGACATGAATAAACAACGCTACTACTAAAATTGCCCCACCGTAGCCGCCAGACTAGGTTTAGTAGTAGCGCCCTTCTAATAACCTCGGTACTACTAACTAAGTAGTAGTAGCGCGTTTTTTGTGTAGGGCACTAAGGCTAAGTTTGAACCTGGCCACATGGCAGGCCCCACTTAGCAGTAGCACGTCCTCCTGGAGCGTGCTACTGCTACTTTTTTTAGCCGGAGCGCATTTTCCTACCCCACGCTACTGCTAAACCGCAGCCAACACCTTTTTCCTCCCCCTCCCCCTTCCTTCACTTTCCCCTAGCTCCCACCTCCTCTCTCCCTCACTTTGCTTCTTCCTCACTACCTCTCCCCCCATTACTCTCTTTCTTCTACCTCTCCTTCTCTCTCTTTATTGCTCCTAGCTAACTACACCACCTCCATTAATGCATTTCCTTTCTCTTTTTCCTCCCCCATCACTAGTTAAACTCATCTCCTTCCCCAACTAGCTAGGTAGATCTAGCATTTAATGAAGTGACCTATGTACCTCACTAACTAGATCTAGTCATGCCAACAAGTAAGCTTTGTCCATTTTTGATCATTCCCTAGGCGTGTGGCGACACCGATCGACATCATCATCACCGTGCTCGATCTCGAGACAGGTGATTAAAATTTTGTACTTTTGCAAGAAAGAAAATATGTGTATGTGTGCGATATGGCATAATCGGGCGATATGATGGAAATTGTGTGTGTGACATGAGTTGCCGCCGAATTGTGCTTGAGTTGCCTATGTTTTGCTGAAATGTCAATTTATTTCCGTTTTGGCGAATTTCGGGCAAACTCTATATGTCCTATTTTTAGGGAAGGTCATGCCGAATTTTTGTATGACTTTGATGAATGCATGCATTTTTATAATCAATTTGTTTATTATTACAGTGCAGGCGTTAATGATGGTTAGTGGAACGATGGTGCAAAGGTGGTTGCGGTCGGTAGTGCATGACATGAATGAAAATAACCGGACAAAGATTTTATGTCCGTGTCGAAGATGCAAAGGAGAAGTTTGGCTCGACCCCTATGAGGATGGTCGTTTGATGGCGCACCTGCTCACGATTGTTTTCATGGATGGCTATACTCGGTGGATAACTGAAGATGATGATGATGATGA
>NW_021215355.1:0-1136 GCF_002162155.2 Triticum dicoccoides | reverse complement strand
TTAACAACAAACTTGTTCCACATTCTTCCTTCTTTACAATTCTGCATTACATCTTTGAAATCAGCATCATGCACATATTGATCTTTGATGGTCTCCAAACCAAATATTTTGAAGTCAAGTTGTGAAAGCATAGTATAGCGACGAGACAATGCATCAGCAATAACATTTTCTTTTCCCTTCTTGTGTTTAATGACATAAGGGAAAGTCTCAATGAATTCAACCCATTTAGCATGTCTACGATTCAGTTTAGCTTGACTTTTAATATGTTTCAAAGATTCATGATCAGAATGTATAACAAATTCTTTGGGCCATAAATAATGTTGCCATGTTTCTAAAGTCCGAACAAGAGCATATAATTCTTTATCATAAGTAGAATAATTCAGACTAGGCCCACTCAATTTTTCAGAAAAGTATGCAACAGGTTTGCCATCTTGTAATAACACACCTCCTAATCCAATTCCACTAGCATCACATTCAAGCTCAAAAGTCTTATTAAAATCAGGAAGTTGGAGTAAAGTGGCATGTGTCAACTTATCTTTCAATACCGTGAAGGCTTCTTCCTGTGCGGTACCCCAAAGAAAAGGCACATCTTTCTTTGTAAGCTCATTAAGAGGTGCAGCAATGGTGCTGAAATCTCTCACAAAACGCCTATAGAATCCAGCGAGGCCAAGAAAACTCCTCACTTGTGTGATCGTTTTGGGCTGCGGCCAACTCTCAATAGCTTCAATCTTGGCTTTATCAACTTCAATTCCCTGTGGAGTAACAACATAGCCAAGAAAAGATACTCGGTCGGTGCAAAAGGTGCACTTCCCAAGGTTACCAAACAAACGTGCATCACGTAGAGCAATAAAAACAGCACGTAAATGTTCCAAATGTTCTTCCAAAGATCTGCTATAAATCAGTATATCATCAAAGTAAACTACCACAAATCGTCCAATGAAAGCACGTAAAACTTCGTTCATTAGTCTCATGAAAGTACTAGGCGCATTAGTTAACCCAAAAGGCATGACTAACCACTCATATAATCCAAACTTAGTTTTAAATGCTGTTTTCCATTCATCTCCCAATTTCATACGAATTTGATGGTATCCACTACGCAAATCAACTTTGGAGAATATTGTAGAGCCACTCAATTC
>NW_021215354.1:0-1039 GCF_002162155.2 Triticum dicoccoides | reverse complement strand
CGTCTTGCAGCATGTAGAAGAGAGTAGATTGAAGTCCTCCAAGTAGCATCTCCAAGTAGCAACTCCAAGTAGCATCGCAGTAGCATAATCCTACCCGGCGATCCTCCCCTCGTCGCCCTGTGGAAAAGCGATCACCGGGTTGTCTGTGGAACTTGGAAAGGTGTGTTTTATTAAGTATCCGGTTCTAGTTGTCATAAGGTCAAGGTACAACTCCAAGTCGTCCTGTTACCGAAGATCACGGCTATTCGAATAGATTAACTTCCCTGCAGGGGTGCACCACATAGCCCAACACGCTCGATCCCATTTGGCCGGACACACTTTCCTGGGTCATGCCCGGCCTCGGAAGATCAACACGTCGCAGCCCCACCTAGGCAAAACAGAGAGGCCAGCACGCCGGTCTAAACCTAAGCGCACAGGGGTCTGGGCCCATCGCCCATAGCACACCTGCACGTTGCGAGGGCGGCCGGAAGCAGAACTAGCCCCCTTAATACAAAAGCAGGCTTACGTTCCAATCCGGCGCGCGCCGCTCCGTCGCTGACGTCTGAAGTGCTTCGGCTGATACCACGACACCGGGATACCCATAACTACTCCCGCGTAGATGGTTAGTGCGTATAGGCCAGTAGCCAGACTCAGATCAAATACCAAGATCTCGTTAAGCGTGTTAAGTATCCGCGAATGCCGAACAAGGCCAGGCCCACCTGTCTCCTAGGTGGTCTCAACCTGCCCTGTCGCTCCGCCACAAAGTAACCGTCGGGGACCGTCGGGAACCCAGGCCCACCTCTACCGGGATGGAGCCACCTGTCCTTTCAGCCCCCAACTCCGAACAGTATCACAGGTAATGTAACAGTGTAAAGTATATAGTATATGCCCGTGATCACCTCCCGAAGTGATCACAGCCCAGTAGTATAGCATGGCAGACGGACAAGAGTGTAGGGCCACTGATGGAACACTAGCATCCTATACTAAGCATTTAGGATTGCGGGTAAGGTATCAATGACTGTAGCAGCAATGACAGGCTATGCATCAGAATAGGATTAAC
>NW_021215353.1:0-1102 GCF_002162155.2 Triticum dicoccoides | reverse complement strand
GGGCTGCGCGCCTCCCCCCTTCCCCTAGTCCTATTAGGACTAGGAGAGGTGGCCGGCCACCCCTCTCCCTCTTTCCCCCTTGGGAATCCTAGTTGGAATAGGATTGGGGGGGGGGAGTCCTACTCCCGGTAGGAGTAGGACTCCTCCTGCGCCTCTCCCTCTTGGCCGGCGCCCCCTTCCCCCTTGGCTCCTTTATATACGGAGGCAGGGGCACCTCTAAACACACAAGTTGACACAAGTTGATCCACGTGATCGATTCCTTAGCCGTGTGCGGTGCCCCCTGCCACCATATTCCTCGATAATACTGTAGCGGAGTTTAGGCGAAGCCCTGCTGCTGTAGTTCATCAAGATCGTCACCACGCCGTCGTGCTGACGAAACTCTTCCCCGACACTTTGCTGGATCGGAGTCCGGAGATCGTCATCGAGCTGAACGTGTGCTCGAACTCGGAGGTGCCGTAGTTTCGGTGCTTGATCGGTTGGATCGTGAAGACGTACGACTACTTCCTCTACGTCGTGTCATCTCTTCCGCAGTCGGTCTGCGTTGGGTACGTAGACAACACTCTCCTCTCGTTGCTATGCATCACATGATCTTGTGTGCGCGTAGGAAATTTTTTGAAATTACTACGAAACCTAACAGTGGCATCCGAGCCTGGTTATTGATGTTGATGTTATATGCACGAGTAGAACACAAGTGAGTTGTGGACGATACAAGTCATACTGCCTACCAGCATGTCATACTTTGGTTCGGCGGTATTGTTGGACGAGACGACCCAGACCAACCTTACGCGTACGCTTACGCGAGACCGGTTCCCTCGACGTGCTTTGCACAGAGATGGCTTGCGGGCGACTGTCTCTCCAACTTTAGTTGAACCAAGTATGGCTACGCCCGGTCCTTGCGAAGGTTAAAACGGAGTCTATTTGACAAACTATCGTTGTGGTTTTGATGCGTAGGTGAGATTGGTTCTTACTTAAGCCCGTAGCAGCCACGTAAAAAATGCAACAACAAAGTAGAGGACGTCTAACTTGTTTTTGCAGGGCATGTTGTGATGTGATATGGTCAAGGCATGATGCTGAATTTTATTGTATGAGATGATCATGTTTT
>NW_021215352.1:0-2752 GCF_002162155.2 Triticum dicoccoides | reverse complement strand
GAGCTGTCATGGTGGTGTGGCACACCTTCCATTTGGGCACGTTTGTCCTTGGCCTGGTTGTGGGTAGCCCGCCATTCTTTTGAGGACCACGCATTGACAAACACCTCCCAACAATCCATCCGATCGGCACACCATCTCGGAGGGGCCTAAGTTAGCAAATAGAAACTTCAGCGCTACGGCTATGAATTACTAAATGAAGGAAGTAAGTACAAGGCCTTAAGAATTACCTTCATGTAGTGCTCCTTACTCAAGAACTTATTGTGACACTCCTGCTTGGGCTTCTTGATACCACGCCCGGCGTAGTAGTCTCGAACAGCCTGCACCCAAACCTCATGTCGTAAGTTCTGAACTAGGCGCTTGCACTCCTTGTCGATAACAACTACCGCCTCCTCCTCGTATCCCTCCTCACACCTGTAGAATGTCTGCAATCAATTGAGACAATATTGATTAGTACAATTAATAACTAGCTAGTTGAAGATTTTTAATTGTGTAAAGGAGAAATTACCCGAACTTTCTCATCACCACGTCTGCCCTCGTCTTGCACAAGACACCATAGATAATCTCACCCGGCGGGGCCGGGGCAGCCAAGTAGTGCTCCCAACTCAATCCAACCTCTGGAAGCCAACCCTCACCAGACAACGTGACAAACCCCGGGAAGTTTTGCCGAATCAGAACTCCAAGGACGGAGTTGGTCCGGCGGACACTTTCATGGTGGTCCCAACCCCTGCAGCATGACAAGGCCAACGCATTAGTTATTTGAAGAAACGTGAATGCAGAAGGTACAAAAAGATTAAATGCACTTACCTCTCCCCATCAGGGAAAATCAACCACCTCTGCTCGCGGGTCGCCGGCACGGATGGGAGCCGTGTAGCACCACGCTGGTAGATGTTGCCCCCCTCCTCCCCCTCCTCCTCAAAATCAGTGGGCTCCCCGCCATCATCAGCATGGCCACTCGGCTCCTCAGGCTGACTCGACCAAGTACCCCATCCAGACGTGTGCTCCTCTCAGGGGTCTCGTGGGCCCAACTCTCGTGGGCCGAAGGCCCGTCGACCCGAGGCTCGTGGGCTGAAGACCCGTGGACTGGAGGCTCGTGGTCCGGAGTCCCTGTAGCCTCCTCCTTAGACGAGTCCACCCTAGCAGTCACGTGCTCAGGTGAAACAGCTGGGGGCGGCGGCGAGGAAGGCGCCATAAGAGTCACCCTACCTCCTCTCCCGCGACCACGTGCTCCACCTCCTCTCTTCTTCTTACCTCGTCCCCTGCTGGGCACCGCGGTCGACGAAGAAGGGCCCGGCGGTGTCGCCATACCGTCTAGCAACGATCGGCGAAGAGTTGCGTGTGGAATGGAAGACCTCGCACCACGCGCCGACGAAGAAGGGGCCTCGGCGCGCTCCCGACCAGTGCAAACCATCTTTCAACACCTGCCATGACAAAGAATAAATGAAATTAGTACAACATAAAAAAAAGTACCGACATGAATAATAATATGTATATCACTTGAGTGTATCATCATCAAGTAGAACATAAAAAATTGAATACCTGACATTACTAATAACCTTGATCAGTATCATCAATAAATGAATAATCATCATCATCACTATAATCAATGATGGGCTCATAGGGTTTATTGGAATCAACATGTGAAAGGCCACCTTGACGTAATCGGTCAAGCATTGACAGGTCATCCGCAGTAGTAACCTCTTCTTGTTCCGGCTCTTCTTATTCCTCCTCTGGGGTGATGTCGGATTCACTGTCACTGTCTACTTCAATGTTTTGGGGTGAAGTATAGCGGTTCTTGAAATGCTTTTGGGAAAGACGTGTCTCTTGGAAGAATTCTCCTTCATATGTGTCTGGGTTAATGTGAGGTTCATAATCCTCTTCCTTTGGGGGAGAAAGTCTAGCACGTGGCGGCACTTCATAAACGACATCCCAACCTTTCAGATTTGGATTAGTTTGGCAGGCCCACGGTAGATAGAATACTTGGGTCGCCTGTTGAGCCATAATATAGACATTAGGAACATCTGAATGGGTGCTTTGGTTCATTTCAACTAGCCCTATATGTTCATGAGTCCTTCTAGTCTCCTTCGGCCGAAACCAGTAACATTTTAAGACTACGACATTTGGCGGGTTTTCACCATAGAACAGAAGTTCATAAATTGCTTCAACTCTCCCATAATACTCGGTACCTCCTTCGCCGATAGCAGATACACAACAATTTGTATACTTTCGGTCGGCCATAGATAACTCTTTGCCATAGGTACGAAAGTGATACCCGTTGATTTCGTACTTGTCAAATGAACAGACCTTATAGTCAAAACCATTAGCGACTTGTCTCAATTCGGCGTCCATAGACTCTGAATTAGCCTACAAGTTTAATATGAAAGGATTGTTGCATTACACACAAATTACTGAATGAAATGAAATTGTCTAATAGAAATTACCATTTGTTTGAACCAAGAGATGAAACCGGGATAGCCGCCTCCTTGCTTTGTGAGAAGCTCATACTCTTCGACGGAATCCTTTTGGATCTCCGCTCCATACGAGAATATGGCGACGTATGGACTGTATGACATAGCCAGGAATAACAGTAGTTCAAAGGAAATAGAAGTTGCGAAACAATGTATCGAGAACTTACTCGATGTACGGCAGCACTTCTATCAGGTTGTTGAAGATATACAACGAAATGGTCCACCATTCTTCGTTATCCAAAGATCACGTCGATGTTGTGTGGGCAAAGGAGGTCTTTGAAGTAAGG
>NW_021215351.1:0-1231 GCF_002162155.2 Triticum dicoccoides | reverse complement strand
CTGTTGGAAATATGCCCTAGAGGCAATAATAAAAGTATTATTATATTTCAATGTTCATGATAAATGTCTTTTATTCATGCTATAACTGTATTATCCGGAAATCGTAATACACGTGTGAATACTTAGACCACAATATGTCCCTGGCGAGCCTCTAGTTGACTAGCTCGTTGTGATCAACAGATAGTCATGGTTTCCTGACTATGGACATTGGATGTCGTTGATAACGGGATCACATCATTAGGAGAATGATGTGATGGACAAGACCCAATCCTAAGCATAGCATAAAAGATCGTGTAGTTCGTTTTGCTAGAGCTTTGCCAATGTCAAGTATCTCTTCCTTCGACCATGAGATCGTGTAACTCCCGGATATCGTAAGAGTGCCTTGGGTGTATCAAACGTCACAACGTAACTGGGTGACTATAAAGGTGCATTACAGGTATCTCCGAAAGTATCTGTTGGGTTGACACGGATCGAGATTGGGATTTGTCACTCCGTATGACGGAGAGGTATCTCTAGGCCCACTCGGTAATGCATCATCATAATGAGCTCAATGTGACCAAGGTGTTGGACACGGGATCATGCATTACGGTACGAGTAAAGTGACTTGCCGGTAACGAGACTGAACAAGGTATTGGGATACCGACGATCGAGTCTCGGGCAAGTAACGTACCGATTGACAAAGGGAATTGCGTACAGGGTTTGATCGAATCCTCGACATCGTGGTTCATCCGATGACAACATCGAGGAGCATGTGGGAGCCATCATGGGTATCCAGATCCCTCTGTTGGTTATTGACCTAAGAGCGTCTCGGTCATGTCTGCATGTCTCCCGAACCCGTAGGGTCTACACACTTAAGGTTCGGTGACGCTAGGGTTATTAGGAAGACTAGTATGTGACTACCGAATGTTGTTCGGAGTCCCGGATGGGATCCTGGACGTCACGAGGAGCTCCGGAAGGGTCCGGAGGTAAAGATTTATATATGGGAAGTTGTCAAACGGACACCGGGAAGTTTCGGGGTCATACCGGTATTGTACCGGGGCCACCGGAAGGGTTCCGGGGGTCCACCGGGAGGGGCCACCCCTCCCGGGGGGCCACATGGGCTGCGTGGGGCAGGGAGCCAGCCCCTGGTGGGCTGGGCGCACCCCCTCCCTTGGGCCCTTGCGCCTAGGGTTGAGGGGGGAACCCTAGAGGGGGCGCCCCCCTTGGCTTGGGGGGCAAGCCACCCTCTCCC
>NW_021215350.1:0-1408 GCF_002162155.2 Triticum dicoccoides | reverse complement strand
CCCCCCCAGGCTTGTGGCCACCTAGTGGGTCCCCGGTGGTATTTTCTTCGCCCAATATTTTTAATATATTCAGAAATAATTCTCCATAAATTTTCAGGACTTTTGGAGTTGTGCAGAATAGGTCTCTCAGATTTGCTCCTTTCCGGTCCAGAATTCCAGGTGCCGGCATTCTCCCTCTTCATGTAAATCTTGTAAAATAAGAGAGAAAAGGCATAAGTATTGTACCATAAAGTGAAATAACAGTCCATAATGCACTAAATAATGATATAAAAGAATGATGCAAAATGGACGTATCAGTGGTTTAGGAAGTGTCCAAACATTTTCATTTCTCAATATATTGTTCAATAGTTCTTCAGCCTTTTCAACAGTTTGTTCCCTCAAAACACAACGAGCACAACTATCTAGGTAGTCCCTAGAAGCATAGGGTAGTCCATTATAAAATATATCAAGTATTTCATTTTTCTTAAGAGGATGATTAGGCAAAGCATTAAGTATAATTGGAGAAGCCTCCCCCAAGCTTGAGGGAATCCTGTTAATCCATGACGGATTTCTCATGACATTTTTGAAATCTGTCATGGACGGCCTGGCACAGCCCCGCAAGCCCGCTCAAAGCCCGCTCAAGCCCGCCTAACTATTCCCATATAAAATGCTAACCCTAAATCCTCCTCCCTGTCCCCTCCTCTCTCCATCCGCAGCCCCTCCCTCATCTCCCACCGCACGCCGCCACCCACCACATCATCGTGTCCTTCCTCCCATAGCTCGCCGCCGGCCCTCCCATCCCTTCCCCTCACCTCGCAGCTCCGACAACTACATCTTCGCATGCAAGGAAGTGTGTCTGGGAAAAAAACATTCGCCCCCCTGACTGCTGGGACCCACCAGCTACATCTTCGCAGGCAAGGAAGTGCCTAACAGTCGGGACCCACCTGGTCAAAGCGTACGTAGCGTTGTCATTCTGGTCGCGAACGTGTACGTACATATGTACTGGTGGATGTAGAGATGCGCATGTGTCGTATTAGAGGCACGCACGTGTCGTAGTAGAGGCGCGCACGTAGCATGTACATGTACGTACAGCGGCGAGGGTGCAAGAAAGAAAATACGGCCACGTATGTGTACATACAGGGGGGTCTCGAACGCCTACTCGCGCATATATACGTACGGCCAGGGCTCGTGTACATTGGCTGGGTCGGAACGGAGAAACAGCGTCGTCGCCGTGTTCATGGGGACGCAACGGAATGCGTCGTCTTCATCGGGGGGCAACGGAATGCGTGGTCGTGTTCATCGGGAGGGCTTGGACGGAACATGCGATGGAAACGAGGCCTGGCATACCGCAGAACGGAGGAAACGGCCTTGTGTTCTACCGGCCACGTTCGAAAAGGGATCCTGTTCATCGGGAGGGGTCTTGCGTACC
>NW_021215349.1:0-1181 GCF_002162155.2 Triticum dicoccoides | reverse complement strand
AACAACAGCTATCAATCTAGCTTGGGTAAAGCCCCTTTTGAAGTTCTCTATGGACGACGGTGTCGAACACCCCTTAACTGGTCAGAGACCGGGGAAAGACAATTCTTTGGCCCGGACATGATTCAGGAAGCAGAAGAACAAGTTCGTATCGTTCGTGAAAAGTTGAAAACAGCCCAATCTCGTCAAAAGAGTCAATATGACCGAAAACATAAGGCTATGACTTTCGAGGTTGACGAGAAGGCTTATCTTCGGGTCACCCCTCTGAAGGGAACCCATCGTTTCGGTATCAAAGGCAAATTGGCTCCTCGTTACATTGGACCTTTTCGCATTCTCGCCAAACGAGGAAAAGTTGCCTACCAGTTGGAACTACCTCCGCACCTCTCCAGAGTCCACGATGTCTTCCACGTTTCTCAACTCAGGCGTTGCTTCTCGGATCCTATCCGTGGAGTGGACCACGAAACACTTGATCTCCAAGATAATCTTACATATCGAGAGTACCCCATTCGTATCCTCGATCAGGCTGAACGTACCACCCGACGTCATAATATCAAGTTTCTCAAAGTCCAATGGTCGCACCATTCTGAGGATGAAGCAACTTGGGAAAGGGAGGATCGTCTTCGACTAGAGTATCCCGCCTTCTTCCCGGAGGAACCCAAATCTCGGGACGAGATTCTTTTGAGTGGGGGTGAGTTGTCACACCCTAGCTAGTCATGCATCAGAGTGTGTGCATCATGTTTAAAATTCCATTTAATTTTGAAATGGGGAATTGTGAAACCCTCAGAATCTTTTTTGAAAATGACCCAAATAAAAATTTCTCCAAAAGGGTCCAAGAAAATGCTCATGTTGCTCTCTGAAAATATTGGACAGAGATAAAAATCAAACCAATATTTCTAAGAGCTCATAGGTATTTATTTTGGGCATTTGGAATTAATGCATAAATATTTGCATTGGAAATATATTAGTTATATATATTAATATATGTCCAAGAATTATGCCACCTGTTGGGGAGCTCTGGAATAATATATCTAGCTCCTGCAAAAATTGGCATAAGGTTATGAAATGATTTAATATTTTATTTAAATCAAAACAAATGTCAGAAATTAGAAAAACAAAAATAAATAAAAGGAGGAGCTTACCTGGGCTCCTCCCTGTCCGGCCCAGCCAGCTGGCCGGCCCAGCCA
>NW_021215348.1:0-786 GCF_002162155.2 Triticum dicoccoides | reverse complement strand
GGGGGGTGTAATCTTGAGCTCGGTAGGAAATCTCGCTATGCTTGGTAAACAAGAACCTTTATTTCTCGTCGGTACCTCAATTTTGGATAACGTGGGCAGCCCAAAGAAGCGTATGAAGCTCACTGGCCCAAGTTTTACATATGCCAAGCCATGTAGTCGGTCACTCTTCATGAGAGTTAGAGAGTGGGAACCCAAGGGTTTCATGTTTGTGTGTTTAGTTTTATATGGCATTGCATGCATATACTCCCTCCGTTCGGAAATACTTGTCGGGGGAATGAATGTATCTAGACGCATTTTAGTTCTAGATACATCTATTTTTATGCATTTCTCCGACAAGTATTTCCGGACGGAGGGAGTAGTTGAAAACGACACCAAGTACAAGCATGCCGTGTATGGCTAGTTGCGGTAGGGGAAAAGGGGGTCACGGGTGAGGTGGAATAATAAAAAAAAAGCTATCTCATCGATGTATGGACGAGGATGCCGCGGCCAAATGGGCATGCGTGCATCCATGCACACGTTAGATCAGTTACATCGACAATGTATGTTGCACTTCTCTCATGATCTAGTAAAGGCATCATACATATACATGTACGAGTATATAATGATTATCCACTTATTAACTAATCAACTCCTCGATTCATGACTTTTGTATCATCCTCGATTCATGATCTAGTAAAGGCATCATACTTTTGTATCATGACTTTTGTATATTCTGGCAATCACTTTGCATGCGCAGAGAGAGAGAGAGAGAGAGAGAGAGAGAGAGAGAGAGAGAGAGAGAGAGAG
>NW_021215347.1:0-1553 GCF_002162155.2 Triticum dicoccoides | reverse complement strand
TTTTTAGACAAGTTTCTAAACGCATTGGCACTTCCTTTTGAAGGAAATTCGAGAGATTATGTTGCTTATAGACATTAGCCCCCCTTGTAGGGACAAACGTACCTTTCTGCAGATGCTTTACGATCCGGGCAATCTCATTTGGCCGTAAATTGAAGAAAATCCAGCGGCTATATGCCTTATTCTCCTTGTTTTCGCCGGATGGCATGCTGTAACTCATGCGCGTGAAAGCCAAGAACGAAAGGGCATTCCTAGCATCGCTCAATATATATGTGGAAACGATATCTCCTCTATAAAGGACAAGAAATTTTGGGGCAATCAGGCAAAAAGCGCACGAGAAAACGAAGTACTTTCAAGTACTGCCATAGAATGGAGAGATGTTCACTAAAACGGTCATAATTTTGTCATTCGGAGTCCGTGTCGGACCCACAAGTACTCAAACAGCTGGCGGCGAGCGCGCGAATCCAGAAAATACTCCGCGCTTGCGCCAGGAGGCCCGGAGTGCCCTCAAATATGGCCTTAAGCAGGACTTTTTGGCCCTGAAAGTCAAAGAACATCATTCGTTGCTGTTTTTTAGACAAGTTTCTGAACGCATTGGCACTTCCTTTTGAAGGAAATTCGAGAGATTATGTTGCTTATAGACATTAGCCCCCCTTGTAGGGACAAACGTACCTTTTTGCAGATGCTTTATGATCCGGGCAATCTCATTTGGCCGTAAATTGAAGAAAATCCAGCGGCTAGATGCCTTATTCTCCTTGTTTTCGCCGGAGGGCATGCTGTAACTCATGCGCGTGAAAGCCAGGAACGAAAGGGCATTCCTGGCATCGCTCAATATATATGTGGAAACGATATCTCCTTTATAGAGGACAAGAAATTTTGGGGCAATCAGGCAAAAAGCGCACGAGAAAATGAAGTACTTTCAAGTACTGCCATAGAATGGAGAGATGTTCACTAAAACGGTCATAATTTTGTCATTCGGAGTCCGTGTCGGACCCACAAGTACTCAAACAGCTGGCGGCGAGCGCGCGAATCCAGAAAATACTCCCCGCTTGCGCCAGGAGGCCCGGAGTGCCCTCAAATATGGCCTTAAGCAGGACTTTTTGGCCCTGAAAGTCAAAGAACATCATTCATCACTGTTTTTCAGACAAGTTTCTGAACCCATTGGCACTTCCGTTTGAAGGAAATTCGAGAGATTATGTTGCTTATAGACATTAGCCCCCCTTGTAGGGACAAACGTACCTTTCTGCAGATGCTTTATGATCCGGGCAATCTCATTTGGCCGTAAATTGAAGAAAATCCAGCGGCTATATGCCTTATTCTCCTTGTTTTCGCCGGATGGCATGCTGTAACTCATGCGCGTGAAAGCCAAGAACGAAAGGGCATTCCTGGCATTGGTCAATATATATGTGGAAACGATATCTCCTCTATAGAGGACAAGAAATTTTGGGGCAATCAGGCAAAAAGCGCACAAGAAAATGAAGTACTTTCAAGGACTGCCATAGAATGGAGAGATGTTCACTAAAACGGTCATAATTTGGTCATTCGGAGTCCGTGTC
>NW_021215346.1:0-1689 GCF_002162155.2 Triticum dicoccoides | reverse complement strand
CCCAGCACGGGCTAGCTAATGTTTACTATTTATGACTTATGAAACTGAAGAAGTGAAGTTTCAGGGAAGAATAATAATGTTATAAACATGTAATTTTGTTCAATGATCCCGGGAAAATAGGATTACAATTGTTTGATGAAGTTGTGATTAGATGGTTTGCATGAATTTTTCCCTTTTGGTCGTCCCATTTCTCATAATTTTCAAATAAGTTATTTATTTGACATGAATATGAAGGCGGTATTGCTGGTCCACATAGTTGCAAATGGGAAGTTCGTTTTATATACATTTTCCTTTAACGATCTAAAATTTTAAAATTATATAATTTCTGGGAATCTATGTTTACTTGTAACAGATTGTGAGGTGCGTTGAAAATACACAATTTGCAAAATATATGGGAATCTTATATTTCTTTATGATTCTTCATGAAATATCATTTTATTATCCACAAATCTGTTGAATATGTTTTTTCGTGATTCCTGCAGAGGCATATTATTGTGTCAAGATGAGAGGGCAATCATTTGCTTTCATGTTTTGGTCGCCGGGAACAAATTTATGCACGTTGTCCTACATGTAATACATGCAATTCCCGAAACCATAAAAAACACATTTGCCTATATTAAAAATGAATAGTTACCCTAACTTTATTTCTACCAATGCTGAAGTGGAATGACACTAAATTAAATGTATGATTTTTCTCTTTGTTAATTATGTTTTATTTCCATAAATGTTGGATAGATGCCTTGAATTTATTATTTATGCCCTTAGTTAATCATCAGTTTATTATAGAAATAATATATTGAACTGGGGATCTCTAAATATTTTTTCTAAGACGTATATTTTAGTCACTGGACTCCTAAGTGTACAAATATCTCATTGCTGTTTTAGTCACTTGCTGTAAATATGAAAATATGAGAACATTGTTGTCACATCCCTAGCTTCTGGTAATGCACTAGGCTAGACCTCTTGCTGCATCATGTTTAAATTCAAATGAAATTTGAATTGAGGAATTTTCAAAGCCTCAGAAACCTCTAAAAATAACCAACAATTAAATCTCCTCAAATGTGTCCAAGAAAATGTTCCTGTTATCCTCTGGAAATATTGGCAAGAGGTAAAATCCAAACCAATATTTTTGGTGTCTCAGAAACATTTAATTTGGGCATTTGAATTAAATCAATAATTATTTGAATTGGATTTATATCTACTATTAAATAAATATAGGTCCAATAAATTCTGAAATATTTTGTGGAGCATTGTTTTAATTCCTTTAGCTCCTAAAAATATTGTCAGAAGCAAAATAAATTGAATTGGTTTCAAAACCAAATTCAAAACAAACCTGCAAAATAGAAAACTGAAATAATTAGAAAAAGACAGAGAGAGAAGGGAATTACCTGGCGCCACTTACCTGGCCCAGCTGGCCAGCCCATCTGGCCGGCCCGGCCCACCTCCTCCCCCCCCTTGTCCTCTTCTTCCTCTGCCAGTAGGCAAAGGCGAGGCGTGGCGCGCGCCCGAAGAGCTCCGGCCACCTCCTGCTTCGCCGTGGCAGCCTCCCCGACTCCGTCGCGACGCAACGGAGACGCCCTCGCCCCCTGCACCTCCCCTCTCTCCCCCTGGACCCCATTCCCTCCTCTGTTTCCCTCTCGCGCACAGCACCGAGCGGAGCTCGCCGCCATCGTCGTCGTACCCATGGCC
>NW_021215345.1:0-1411 GCF_002162155.2 Triticum dicoccoides | reverse complement strand
TGTGAGCGAAACTCCGGCCGGATCTCCTCATGGATGGAACCCGAATAGGCGATAAACCTGGACTAGAGACTTGAGTGTTTAGGTAGGCCGTGGCCGACACCCACGTTGGGCTTCCGCTTGAAGGTTGCCGAGTACATGTCGTGTAAACGGCGGTAAGTGGTGAGAGCGTGTGTGAAGAAGTACACCCCTGCAGGGTTAATATGATCTATTCGAATAGCCGTGTCCGCGGAAAAGGACTTCTGGGTTGCTTATATCAGTTCATAGACAAGTGAAAGTGGATACTCTAAAATACGCAAGATAAGCGTGAGTGCTATGGATGGCGTTCTCGTAGGGAGACGGGAGCGGATCCATAGTGGTGTATTGATATGGTGAATATGTGGACTCGTGTGCGCCACCTCAAAAGAGTTACTTGCAGTCGTAGTTCAGGATAGCCACCAAGTCAAAGCTGGCTTGCTGCAGTTAAACCCCACCATCCTTTTGTTGATAATGATGCATATGTAGATAGTTCTGATGTAAGTCTTGCTGGGTACATTTGTACTCACGTTTGCCTATTTTATGTTTTTGCAGAGAGACTTTAGTCTCACTAGTAGTTCTGCTTGGACTTCGACGTTTAGCTTGTTACCTCAGCTACGATCTTGTGCCCTCGGCAGTATCTGGTAGATAGTCAGGCTTCTCAGCCTTTTTCATTTATAGTTGTCTGTACTCAGACATGATAGTTTCCGCTTGTGCTTTGACTTGTATGCTCTGATTGTTGGGTCATGAGACCCATGTTTGTAATGTCTCGCTCCTCGGAGCCTATTGAATAAACTACTTGAGTCGTAGAGTCATTTTGTGATGCCATGGTGTATTGCACATATCGAGCATATTGTGTGTATGTTATTGAAATGATTGGTATGTGTGGGATCTGACTATCTAGTTGTTTATCTTTAGTAGCCTCTCTTACCGGGAAATGTCTCCTAGTGTTTCCACCAAGCCATGGTAGCTTGCTACTGCTCCGGAACACTTAGGCTGGCCGGCATGTGTCCTTCTTCGTTCCTGTGTCTGTCCCTTCGAGGAAATGTCACGCGATGAATACCGGAGTCCTGTTAGCCCGCTACAGCCCGGTTCACCGGAGTCCTGCTAGCCCAGTGCTACAGCCTGGATTCACTCGCTGATGACCGACACGTTCGATGCTGGGTCATGGATGCCTGTCCCTGTAAGTTTGTGCCACTTTGGGTTTACGACTAGCCATGTCAGCCCGGGCTCCTTATCATATGGATGCTAGCGACACTATCATATACGTGAGCCAAAAGGCGCAAACGGTCCCGGGCAAAGGTAAGGCGACACCCGTGGGGATACCGTGCGTGAGGCCGCAAAGTGATATGAGGTGTTACCGGCTAGATCGATGTGACATCGAGTCGGGGTCCTGACA
>NW_021215344.1:0-760 GCF_002162155.2 Triticum dicoccoides | reverse complement strand
TTTTTTTTTTTTCGGCTGCCCGGACCCAAAAACTGGAAACGGGTCAAAAAAAACTTCCTATAATGGCACCTGTCTCAAAACACTCAGAAACACCTAAAAATAGGATAGCCAGAAATTTTTTCGAAAAATGCGTTTTCGAAAAATTTTGGGCCTAAACGGAGCGTGGCTACCCGACTCCGGCAAGGAAACACGAATCGGAATCTAGATGGATCCCGAAAACAAACCTAATAAGCAAAGAACTCGATTTGGTGGTGGATATATGGTGGTGGTATATGGCAGCGGTGGTGGTAGCGGTGGTAGTATATGGATATGGATCGGCGGTGGTATATGGACACGGATTGGTGGTGGTATATGGATACGGATTCGAAGCGGTGGCGGATAAGCGGTGGTAGATGGCAGGGGCGATGATGATGGTGCGGCGGCGGCGTGACAACTTATGACCAGAACTCGAAACTCTAAAAGACTAGACTCTAAGACCAGCAACTAGACACGACGATGCAACCGCAAATTCAACAAAGCAAAACCCTAAAAAGATTATGCAAGGCTCAGATTGGTTCGGATATGATGAACTAACCCTAAATTTTTTTTTGTGGCTTTTTCGTGGACTATAGGTATGAAGAGCAGACTCGATCTAAACTACTAAAAAACTGTAAAATCTCACCGAGCAACCTGGAAATCTGATACCACTTGATAGAGGCAAAGGTGTCCCGTCTTTCGATGAGATGGTGGATTTCGCTTTGGTGGAAGTCGACTTTGACGA
>NW_021215343.1:0-461 GCF_002162155.2 Triticum dicoccoides | reverse complement strand
CCAAAGGGGCACAGGCATATGATGCACGAATTAAACATAGCAAAAATGACAAAAGTGCATGATGAACTAACGGATCTGCAATTTAACTCACGAAGCCTCCTTCTAACAGCATTTTGGGCGTCAAGATGACCTCAAATGCAAATGATGCAATGGAATGAAATGATGTACATGTCGAGACGAAGATTTTGATATATCATATGCCCAAAACGGAGCTACGGTTGCGGAGATACAAGCAGTCAAAGTAGCAAGAAAAATATAATGGGAGAGAGAGAAAGTCAACGGGGGGGGGGCGCTAGGGTTTACTGTAGCTACCCGCTCCCGATCCGATCTCGCGGCCACAGTAGATGCCGGCGATGGCGCGGCGGCCGGAGAGAGGTGGAGGGGAGCCGGGGTAGCTCGCCGGCGTGGAGGAGGTGGTCGCCGGGGGCCGGATCCGGCGACCCGGGGCGGCGCGTGGCGGC
>NW_021215342.1:0-654 GCF_002162155.2 Triticum dicoccoides | reverse complement strand
TGGGCCTCGGCCGCCCCGGCCCCCGTTGGCCTCGGGCGCGGGCGCGGGCGCCGTGTCCTCCTGGGGTGCGCCCGAACGGGCATCGCCCCGCGCGCCCGCTTGCCCGTTTGCCCCTCGGGGCCAATGACATGGGGGCCCCACCCCCCACACAACAGAACGTTTTTTTTTGTTAAAGCAGGGAATAAAAATAAAATGAAAATGAATTAAAACTAATTAACTAATTAATTAATTAATTAATTAAGTAAGTAATTAATTAGTCTAATTAATTCTGATTAATTAACCCTAATCACTAATTAACCTAATTAACTAATGTTAATTAACTCTGATTAGGTTAATTAGATATTAGAGAATGACATGCGGGACCCACCTGTCAGGGTTGACTCGGTCATCCCTGTTGACTGATGATGTCAGCATGACATCATGCTGATGTCATAAAAGCATTTTCGAAATTAATTAAATAATTAATTAAATTCCTGAAATTAATAAAATCTTTTAAAAATCATATCTTTTAATCCGTAATCCGGATTAAAATATTATCAACATGAAAGTTGCTCAGAACGACGTGACGAATCCGGATACGCAGTCCGTTCGTCCACCACACGCCTCTAACCTATCGAACCTGCAAACTTTCCTCTCCGGTTCATCTGTCTGACA
>NW_021215341.1:0-1811 GCF_002162155.2 Triticum dicoccoides | reverse complement strand
GTTCGAAACTTGGTCATCCCCATTTTTGCACCCTTTTTTTCGCGAATTTCAATTGCCGTAGTATAGAGCTACCTCGCCAAGTGTAGCTTAACAGTGTGTCTACACAGTACAATACGGCCAAAATATTCTCTTTTAACTTTTTTTTGCAGATTCAAGTATTTTTTAAAATATTCATATCTTTCAAACTCCAACTTTAAATTTAGCATGCTAAATATGAAAATCGCCCAGAAAATTTTGTACATTCTAAATATAATGTTATCTTCCATGTTAATTATTTTTAAAATTATTTTTATGTTGCACCCTTAATTAGTACTTTCATTTTTCTATTAAAGACATGGATGTTTCTTACTCCTTTTTTGTATATGTTGCTTATTACCAGATTTTCATCCATCATTTGGTTCGTCCATTTGCACATAAAATAAAAAATGTTCACAATTTTAAAAAATGTTTGCAAGTATAAAATGTTCATGAATTCAAAAAATATTCTTGATTTTGGAAAATGTTAAAAACTTTGAAAAAGTGTTCACAATTTTAAAAATGTTCATGATTTCAAATATGTGCACGAGTTTTAAAAATGATCATGATTTTAAAAATTGTTCATGGTTCCACGAAATTGAGAGTGATAGTGTATCTCGATGATGCAACAAAGTGTGGCCATGGCCATTGAAGATTATGAAAAAAATCTCCCGTTGCAACGCACGGGCTTTTTTGCTAGTTACACTAACCTGAAGAAAAAGCACAAAAAACATGGACGTCCCAAAAAAAGCATCTACGTTGGCATAATTTTTTTCTTTTCAAATGATGAAAGTGCTTTCGGGTGAAAAGCTTACATTTTTCATGTAAATATTTTAATAAATCTTGATGGATTTAAATATTATGCACTGCTTTGAAAAATGTCCGTGAACTTGGCGGGTACAAAAAATGTTCACGAGTTTGAAAAATGTTTGCGACTATAAAAAAATGAAAATCTGAAAAAACATACTCACGAGTTCCAAAAAAAATTGTGATTTCAAAAAAAAAAACCATGAGTTTAAAATTTGCTTGTGGATTCAAAAGTTGGTCGTGAATTTGGAGCCCAGTTGTGAGTCGCAGATGATCGACTTGCAACTGAGGTTAAATTCTAATTGAGGTGGCAACAAAAAACTTCAAAGCCTAGTTGCAAGTTGATGGTGGACTTGCGACTTGGGCAACAACAAAAATTCGAACCCGGTTGTGAGTAGAGAGTGGACTTGCGACTAAGTGTGAACAAAAAAAGGTCAAGCCATGTTGCAAGTCGAGGGCGAGCTTGCAACTAGGTGCGAATAAGAAAGGTCGGGCCCAGTTGCGAGCCGAGGGTAGGCTTGCAACTAAGGAAACAACAACTATAGTCTTAGTTGCGAGTTATGGGTGGGCTGGCAACTGGGGCGAGAACAAACTACAAGACTGGTTGCGAGTCGAGGATGAAGTTGCAACTGGGATGACAAACACACTATATGCCTAGTTGCGAGTCACGGGTGGGCTTGCAACTGGGATCAAAACAAAATACAGGCCCAGTTGCGAGTCAAGGGTGGATTTGCAACTAGGGCAACTACAACTACAAGCCCCAATTCTGTGTCGATGGTGGACTTGCAACTTGGGAAACTACAACTACAAGCCCAATTGCGATTCGATGGTGGACTTGCAACCGGGACACCTACAACTTAGGGCCCAGTTGTGAGTCGAACGTGGACTTACAACAAGGAAGAAACAACACAAAACCTAATTGCGAGTCGAATGTGGACTTGCAACTATGACAACTATGAAACTACGAGCCCAAATGTGAGTCAAGGATC
>NW_021215340.1:0-959 GCF_002162155.2 Triticum dicoccoides | reverse complement strand
CAGATCATCTCTGTTGACGCGAAGTCTCTCGCGACGTCCTTCAATATTTCTGGAGTTACGTTCCAACTGCCGGTTTCAACATCCTTGACATGATCCATGATCCTACTGTCCTTCAGTTACTGTCAAATCTCCGGTATCTCGATGTTTTGCTCCTTCATCTTGTCTACTTTCAGCTTCTGGGTCCTGAGTTCTTCACCAATTGCCTTATTGTCAAATATTGCTTCTTGTAGGTCCATCTTAACTTCCTGATGTAACACTCCAGATCCTGGTGAATACACCAGCTAAGGTTAACACTCCAACGTTTGCAGATAGATGCTCCATCAGCTTTCTACCATCCAATCCTTCCATGCATCTGCATGCTTAACTCCGCACGGTGACAATAGCATAGGCGGGCGATAACATCATGGATAGCCGTGTTTTTTTTTTTTTGCTCTTGTCATTTCCATGAGTTAATAACTCCTGCCTTAGGGTTCTCTTGACAAAACTTTGAGTTACTAACTCTCCATGCTCCGGTCTTTCTCCGATACACCTTGATCTCGGGTATTGACAACTTCCATAATCTCTCAAGTTCCATAAGGGTAGCCTTCCTAGGTCATATAAATCTGGGAATTCTTCAGAGCCTTCAAATTCTACTTGTCTTCGGCCTTCAACCATTGTAGTTTCCATTATTCAGATGCACGGAAAATACTCTTCATTCCGAAGTGGTCTTAGTTGTCCGATATCTTGTACTTCTTGGAGTGGTCTCATCAGTCGAATCTTCGTGTGGTCAAAAGGGAAAAGGGGTATGGTCTCACTAAAAGGGGAATATTTGAATAAACTCAGAAGAGAAGAGAGGTAAAAGATCTTTTGAAAGGGAAAGTTGTAGAGAAAAATCTTTGCTATTGGCTTGCCAGTTTCTAGGGTCACGTCCTACAGTCAACATGTGCTCTGATACCATCTTGTAGCGACCCGACCCGAAT
>NW_021215339.1:0-2836 GCF_002162155.2 Triticum dicoccoides | reverse complement strand
AGGATAGGATTAACGGAAAGCAGTAACATGCCACACTACTCTAATGCAAGAAGTAGAGAGAAGAGTAGGCGATATATGGTGATCAAAGGGGGGGCTTGCCTAGAAGCTTTGTTGTACATGAAGAAGGGTCGTCGGTGACTTAGTCGTACTCAGTGTCATCAGCAACGGTCCCGGGGTCTACCGGAGAAGAAGAGGGGGAAGAAACAGTAAATAAGGAGCAAACAAAGCATCACAAAACATAACGAGGTAATACACGGTGTTAGGTATGCCCTAACGCGGTATTAGGTGATACCGACAAATGGGGAAAACATCTGGGAAAGTATTCCCGGTGTTTCGCGTTTTCGGACAGATGAACCGGAGGGGGAAAGTTGTGTGTTTGTGATGCTAGGGATGTGTGGCGGACGAACGGGTTGCGTATCCAGATTCGTCTCGTCGTTCTGAGCAACTTTAATATACAAAGTTTTTCCATCCGAGTTACGGTTTATTTTATATTAATCTTTAAAGTTTTACATCATTTTCTGAAATATTATTAATCTAAATTTAATAGCAAAAATGTTATATGTACACAAAAGTGTACCCAGCCAGGCCACTCAGGGACTGACTGGTGGGCCACTATTGACTGGGTCAACAGCCCAGTCAGCAAAGGTAGACTGGTTCGGCCTTATCCACTCAAACAGGGAGCATGGGTCCCACGTGTCATGGACACAATATTAACTATTCATTTAAACTAATCTAATTTAGGTTAATAAGATGAGGGGCCCATTGGCAGTGTCTGTTTAGGGCATATTCTTTTTTTATTGGCTAATTAGGCAAGGTGGGCCCCTAAGTCAGCGGTCAACCGCTGTCGGAGTAATGGGTCACGGGTAGGCCAACCCGAGCCCCATAACCTTTCAAGATATCGGGGCAGGTTGCGCCCCTCAAGACCCCAGGGCGAAGAGCCGCCTCCTGGGGAGTCTACGGCGAGGTGGCCGACTGCCCGCTCACGGCCGAGTCCCAGGGACGACTTCCCGAGAAGCCGGCTTCGGGAAGTCGGCCGGTGACTCCAACAAACCATGACCTCATCAAGGGGACGGGGCAGGGGCGTGGCTACAGTGAAGCCCACTCCCCGCCCCTTACCAAGGACAGGCATGGCTACAGCACACCGTACATGGGAAGATCTCCTTGCGGCGTGGCACTGTTGCCCGGCCGGCCCTGACATCAGCACCACTGTACCAAGTCCTGCACCCACGACGGCTTTTCTGTATGGCCTGGAGGCAGCGGGGCCCACCAGTCAGCGAGACCTCGGGAGACGGCGGGAGAACCGCCAGTCGGCCCCATAGGGAGTCGGCCCGGGGGAGTCGGCCGAGCCCTCCCCCGGGGCCCACGCGCCATTAATCAAGAAGAGATGGGGAGTGGCCACAGTGATCGCCCGCCAGGCGGCGGGGCTGTTGCCACGACCCCATGACCAAGCTTGCATCATCACGAGCACGGCTACAGTAATCAGTAGCCGGCAAGACCCGCCCGCGGCGGACGTGGCATGTCGGCTACGTACCAAACCAGTCGGCAGGACCCAGCAGCCGGTGGAGAAGTCGGAGGTCGGAGGCACCGATGGCTGGGCCCGCGCCCAGTCGCATTACCATTGTACCCCTAGGGGGTAGGCCTATATAAACCCCCCAGGGCACCCATGCAAAGGGTTGGATCCCAGTAGCTCTAGACCACACCAGATAGAAGGAGAGAACTAGCCTTGCCCTCTCCTACCACCCGAAACAGCTCGAGGAGCAACCTTGTAAACACTTGGCCATAGTGATCATGCGGAGACCACACAGAGCAGCAGTAGGGGTGTTATCTCCCTGGAGAGCCCTGAAGCTGGGTAAGATCCGCCGGCGTGCATGTCTTCGCCTCATCCCGTTTCCAGGCACCGGCGACGTTCTACTCGCCCCCACCATGATAAGCCATCCGTTGGCATATGTCGCACCAAACCCCCGACATTTGGCGCCCACCGTGGGGCCTGGTGCATCGCCGTACGGAGATCTGTTCTGGACGGGAACCCTTTTCCTCCATGGTGAGTGCAGTCAGCCAGGCACGCCGGATGAAGTTTGCATCGACGCGCTGCGCGGCGTTGAGATCGCCTGCGCAGCCAGCTCCTTCGCCGAACTTGTCGGCGGGGTCCGCCTCTCCGACGAACCTGCATCGGACGCAGGCGCGGGCGGCCCCGAGAACCTCCTCGCGGGCCTCCTCGATCAACTCCATGTTTCCGGCGAGCCTGCCGTAGACTTGGAGTCCGTAGGCTCCACCGAGCCGATGCTAGTCGACTCCGACACCGCGTCGATCGACGCGTTTCCCACCAACGTGGTGGTCTACGACGAGCCTCTCCCCCACGTGGAGAGCGACGGAAGCATCGTCACCGAGGTGCTAGTCATCAGTCATGATGAGTTCCCTGGCGGAGGAGCGCCCGACCCACTCGGCACGGTGCTACAAGACCTAACTGCGCCCATTCCGAAAGACGCTGACGCAGAGACGTTAGAAGCGTGCTGCCTTCAGCTCGTTGAAGGCGCGAAGAAGCTGGCAAGCATGAGGCGCTTGTCAGAAGCTTACCAGCGGGAGATGGATCGCGCCATTGGCGGCTCGCCAGCCCCTGCACGGCCCAGCCGCCTTGGCGCGGTCCAGCAGCGCGGCGTAGCCATCGCCAGCCTGTTTGGGGCTAGCCGCCCCGTGTACGCCACGCCAGCGGAGAATATCTGAGCCGCCCAGGCAGCGGCGGACGAACTGGACAATTTCGAGGGCGAAGAACGCTGCCTCATGATGGAGCGAGTCCAGCGGCTCCTCGACACGGCCGCTGCACAGAACGAGGCCGGCT